>NC_056733.1:1973305234-1973377734 GCF_019279795.1 Protopterus annectens
TGGGTCTACTGTAGGACTACCAGATTCAGGAACAGTTTGTATCCTACAGCTGTGAGGCATATTAACTCGGACACCAACCATAATACTTGATACACTGAAGCCTCTTTTTTTATTTAATCCTGCAGCTCTGAGCAATTACCGCCAGTATTACTGTTATGCAATTATGATGGCTATACTGAGTCATGTCTAAGGTTAACAAGTGAAATACAGTAACTAAGCAGCTGCTATTCACTAGTCTCTATTTATTCTCTATCTTAACGGTGAAGAGGTTTGGTGGTGGGTATTTATTTTTTATTTATCATTTATCATTGGATAATGAGTATTGAGTGAGTTTATGTAATGCGAATACCTACTGCATGTCATAAGTGTTATTATTTCTTTCTTATGTTATTCTCTGATACCACTGTATCTATGAATCCCACTAGGCGCTGAGGCACAAAACCCTCCGTTTAAAGACACAAAACAGAACTGTAGATAGGATCACTGCAACTCCAAACTATCGAACACCAGATGGACGAGCAGGAAAGGTTAAAAAGTTCTTTATTGCACAACAAGAAAACCATCAAGTAACCACTCCAAGTAACCACAAGCGCTTTCGCCTGTTCTTAACAGGCTTTTTCAAGTGTATTAGGTTGCTGCTTCATTCAGAATTTATACCAAACCAACCCTGCTCATGTGATTAAATTAATTGCATGATTGTCATCAATTGATTAATACAAAATATTTAAAAAGACATACCCTAAAAACCGTAACTCTTTTTTCAAAACATTAAAAACTGCAATTTTACTATCAAGTCTTTCCTTAGTTTGCATATAGAAAAAAGTAATAAATGTATATGTAACTGAACTTTCCAAACCTAAAAATATAACTTAATACTTTATGTAAACCTGTTGTGTGAAAAATAAGTTACAAAAGTTTATGTTGAAATGAAATGCTTTCCTTCGGTACTTTAAACACACATTTTGTAACCACAAACACATTTCCCTTTCTCATAACTTCAAAACAATATACAAGTTTTGAAAGTATCAATTAGATACTTACTACAAACCTCTAACCTATTTAGTTCATTAAAAAATATATATTAAAATATACTGCTTGGTTTAGGTGACAATAAAACAACTAATAATACTGTAAACATGACTATTTTAATATTTAATGCTTTTAGATGATAGTTGAACCTTAGAAACTCAACAATGACCAGATTCAGAACCATTAATCCAGTTACCCCTAAAAGTTATCTTATTAACAAAGAGCAGGTTCATATTCCCTCACGTAAAAGCACCTTGTATGCAAAGTGCAATTACAATTGTAATTCATCTGGAGTTATATATATAGGATTTTGCCAAAAATGCCCATCCTTTTATGTGGGCAAAACTGAGAGAGGCAGTTAAAGCAGAATATATGAACACATAAACGACATTAAAACAAGGAAAGAGACAAGTGCGTTTTACAAGCATTCTCTCAGTTGTAAAAACATGGCATTAAAGTTTTTGTAGTGGACAATGTAAAACAAGACTTGAGAGGAGGAGACTGGGAAACAAAGCTGGGATCAAAAGAATTAACCTGGCAACTAAGGCTTAACGCAACCAAATATCCAGGCATTAATGAAGGGATAAGTTTAGGGGACATTCTTAGGGCTAGAAGAAACAGGATCAACTGAAGTACACATTGTTTCAACTTTTAGGGGTAACTGGATTAATGGTTCTGAATCTGGTCATTGTTGAGTTTCTAAGGTTCAACTATCATCTAAAAAGCATTAAATAAAATAGTCATGTTTACAGTATTATTAGTTGTTTTATTGTCACTAAACCAAGCAGTATATTTTAATATATATTACAATGAACTAAATAGGTTAGAGGTTTGTAGTAAGTATCTAATTGATACTTTCAAAACTTGTATATTGTTTGAAGTTATGAGAAAGGGAAATGTGTTTGTGGTTACAAATGTGTGTTTAAAGTACCGAAAGGAAAGCATTTCATTTCAACATAAACTTTTGTAACTTATTTTTCACACAACAGGTTTACATAAAGTATTAAGTTATATTTTTAGGTTTGGAAAGTTCAGTTACATATACATTTTATTACTTTTTCTATATGCAAACTAAGGAAAGACTTGATAGTAAAATTGCAGTTTTAATGTTTTGAAAAAGAGTTACGGTTTTAGGGTATGTCTTTTAAATATTTTGTATTAATCAATTGATGACAATCATGCAATTAATTTAATCACATGAGCAGGGTTGGTTTGGTATAAATTCTGAATGAAGCAGCAACCTAATACACTTGAAAAAGCCTGTTAAGAACAGGCGGCGCTGTGGTTACTTGGAGTGGTTACTTGGATGGTTTTCTTGTTGTGTGCAATAAAAGAACTTTTTAACCTTTCCTGCTCGTCCATCTGGTGTTCGATAGTTTGGAGTTGCAGTGATCCTATCTACAGTTCTGTTTTGTGTCTTTAAACGGAGGGTTTTGTGCCTCAGCGCCTAGTGGGATTCGTGGTACTGGTTTGTTTTCGTTGTACCACTGTATCTATGTTATTTGCACTGCATTATTCTCGTGAGCTGATATTTGTAATTTTGTTTAGGCTGCACTTGTGTGGTCCTAAATGACAATAAAGTTTCTTTGACTCTTTGAATCTTATGAATGTGAGTTATCAACTTAAGTTCCTAAGTCATTTAATACAATTTTGCAATGCAGTGTTGAGTTGTCCATACAATATGATTAGGGGAGGAGATGTCTATTAAAATGATAATACTATACCTTTTAGCATTTAGTTTGAACCTATTTTTAGTACAACAAGAACTTATTAGTGAGAGTTCATTCTGGAGAGTTTGAATGTCAGAGGGTGACTTAACAACAACAGTTGTCTGCAAACTTTGTTAAAAGAGGTCTTGGATCTGCTTAGAGATCTCAGAAGTAAATGCCAATGAAGGACAGGTCCCATCACCACCCCTGAGGGACACTGCTAATCACTTCCATACTTCCTGTTGAGAAACCTGAAACTAGCACTAAGTGGGTTTTGTCTTTCATCAGGTTTGCTATCCATCTTAACACATGTTGATTAATTTACAAAGCATTCTGTAGATTGCCAGCATGGGGAATGGTGCTGAAGGCCTTAGCCAAATCAAGATATGTCACATGTACTGCATGGCCACTGTCTACAACCTCAGTAACCCTTTCAAAGGAGTTTACCAGCTTCAATACACAGGATATACCCTTCACAAAGCCAGACTGTTGGAGCTCAAGCCTAATAAGATTCTTGTTATCACAGTTTATGAGGTCAATTAAATGGTCTGTAACTGCATATAAGGCTTGCAAGGCTGATTGGTCTGTAATTACCTGAGTCAGTTGTAAGGCCACACTTATGAAGGGGTATCACTATTGCTGTGCACCACTTATCAGGGACAAAACCAGTAGCTAAACTTAAGTTAAATGGTTTAAGTAGTGTATATGCAAGCACATGTTTAAAATTACTAATTAAGTAACCAGGTATATTCTCAGATTCATTTTTGGCTTTGGCTATCATTTTCAGTAAAATGATCTATATACTGTATATACCAATATCTCTCTCTCTCTCTCTCTCTATATATATATATATATATATGGAAGCACTTTACATAATCGAATTACTGAAATCTCGAATGTCATATGGTCAAGACCATATGATCGACATTTCAGTAAATCGAATATGTAAATTTGTAAAAAATAACACTTTACTTACCTTAAAACATTACGTGCACACAGAGCCAAGGCTTCTTGTATGCTCTGTGTGTACGTAATGTTTTTATCTTTTTTGTGGTGTTGACAGGAGATGGGAAATCTCCCATTTTGCGCTTCCGCATACAGCACAATATGGGAGATTTCCCTTTTCCCCACTGTAGCGCGATCTCGGAGTTGGTATATTTAAGTATGGGGGTGTGGGGGGCTGGGGGTGCAGGGGGGCGAAGCCCCCCTGCAAAAGCGATGTTTGACTTTTTTTTTTTTGGGTTTCATTTTAGAAGTTCGAGTTTCCAAAACTCGATCTTTTGGTCTCGACCATATGAGGTTCGAGATTTTGGGAATTCGATCTTCTAAAGTGAATCCATATATATATGTGTGTGTGTGTGTGTGTGTGTGTGTGTGTGTGTGTGTGTGTGTGTGTGTGTGTGTGTGTGTGTGTGTGTGTGTGTGTGTGTGTGTGTGTGTGCACGCAATGCACTGCATTCGGACAGCACAAATGTGACCTCTTCAAGTTTTACTCCTGAAAACCTTGTGGGTAGAACTTCAAAAGTTCTTCAAAGCACACACAAATTCAGGCAGTCAAATTTACTATGCTTACTGTGAGGTCTCAAGTTATACCTAGGCACTGTACCAGACAAAATATATACTTTAAGTGGGATCATGCAGTTAAACATAGATGACCTATTTGTGAACTGAAATATCTGGTCCAACACAGAGTTTTAATCTGTGGAAGGAAAATTTGAGCATCACTTTTATAGCCATTAATGCTGACCCACTGCCTAGTTTTATGCATGCCTGTTTTACAAGTCCTGTACATGTTTATGTCTGACTTTGACATTTGTCAATAAACCAGCATTGTTTGCAGAAAACAGAGCATTAACATGGCAAGTCTGCATCAGATTGAAGAGGAATGACTTGTTTCTCCTGGTGCATTACCTGTTCCACAGGATCTTTGGTCTGCGCCAGCCAGGGGGCTCACTAGAATGTACAAAGAAAAGTGCCCAACGTGGCTTCCCAATTTTGTGGAGCACAGTTATCAGGATGCACACCCTTAGTTATTTAGTAATAAATGTCAGTGTCAGTAATGTCAGGATCCACAAGCATTTTAGTCAAAAGGTAACTTTTACTTTGTTCAAAATGACAACTCTGACGAAACAGTATTAACACTTCAGTCATCTCAAACATACTGGCATTAGACTCAAGGTACAATACATTTTGGGATACATACACTCTTAAAATGGCAATCCTATAAAATAGTCTTAAACTGTCAATGGCTATAGAACATATTCAACAATATACAAACTCTGTCCTCTTCATTTTCATTATCATCATAATGTTTAAAGAAACCTATGAATCCAAAGCAAGCATATGGTCAGGGGCCTCTACAGAAACCAGCAAACCTCCATTCAGGAGTCTGCCAAGCTTTTAAGATGGTAGAGATACCTCTAGTTTATCAACATTTGTGTTCACTTTATGTCTGTTCAATATTCTGCATTTTTTATAGACTAGTAGTATGAATATGTAAATTGCTAATAATAATACACCAACTGTAATATTCAATAGGTAAAGTGCTGTTATTGCAACTGCATGTTGTGTACCATAAATTAAAAGTTAAATAATTTATTAAATGTATAACAAAATGAAAGGCTTTCTAATGCAGACAAAAAAGACATCCACACAGTATTTACATCATTCTTTTGTGTGTGTGTGTGTGTGTGTGTGTGTGTGTGTGTGTGTGTGTGTGTGTGTGTGTGTGTGTGCGTGTGTGTGTGTGTGTGTGTGTAAGTGCATATGTTAGTCAGACAGAGAGAAAGAGACAGAAGCAGTAATGTGTTAGTGCTAATACTGCTCTCAGTGGCACACAAATACACTTGTATCACCTGTGGTTTCACCCATGCACACACAAAACATGATGGATGGGAGGGGGTGATTTTATTTTCAAAATTTAAGCAGAAGTCTGATGCTTGATACAATACTGTAATTAAAGAACATCATCCTTTTCAGGCTGTGTTTTAGCTGCAATGCAGTGTTATAGAAGTAAACACTCACCTTTTAAGAATTTTGTTTAGTTAAACCAATGCATCTTAGCATTCACTAGTGAGGGCCTGTTCTTTTCAAAGCTTGTGATAAAACTGGTGGTACTCAGATTATTGTAAATCATGTAAACCTGGATATCAGACTAGAAAACCTGTTGTCATTTTCATAAAATAAATGATATGACAAACTCAGAATGGCATATGTTAAATATATTACTGAGCAACAATAACCAAATCATTAGGATAAGACAGTTTTTTTATATTACACTACAAAAACAGTCAATTTGAATGTATTTGCTATGCAATGTAGCTGGAAGTATGTTTTCTCTTTGCTGCCTTTGTTGACAAAAAGGCCAAAGAGTCACTAGCAATCTATAAGTGAAAAGCAGAAGAATGCCAAGCGGAAATGAGAGATGAATAGTTCAACAGGTGTCGCAGGTGATGTTGTGAACAGTGAGTACGTGCAGTAATGACAGGACAGATACAGAAGCTGTCATGTGAGTACGTGGAGTAATGAGAGGACAGATACAGAAACTGTCATGTGAGTATGTGGAGTAATGACAGGACAGATACAGAAACTGTCATGTGAGTATGTGGAGTAATGAGAGGACAGATACAGAAGCTGTCATGTGAGTACATGGAGTAATGAGAGGACAGATACAGAAGCTGTCATGTGAGTATGTGGAGTAATGAGAGGACAGATACAGAAGCTGTCGTATGTGGAGTAATGAGAGGACAGATACAGAAACTGTCATGTGAGTATGTGGAGTAATGAGAGGACAGATACAGAAGCTGTCATGTGAGTATGTGGAGTAATGAGAGGACAGATACAGAAGCTGTCGTGAGTATGTGGAGTAATGAGAGGACAGATACAGAAGCTGTCATGTGAGTACGTGGAGTAATGACAGGACAGATACAGAAGCTGTCATGTGAGTACGTGGAGTAATGAGAGGACAGATACAGAAGCTGTCATGTGAGTATGTGGAGTAATGAGAGAGTAATGAGAGGACAGATACAGAAACTGTCATGTGAGTATGTGGAGTAATGAGAGGACAGATACAGAAGCTGTCATGTGAGTATGTGGAGTAATGAGAGGACAGATACAGAAGCTGTCATGTGAGTACATGGAGTAATGAGAGGACAGATACAGAAGCTGTTGTGAGTACAGGGAATAATGACAGGACAGATACAGAACGACAGATACAGAAGCTGTCATGTGAGTATGTGGAGTAATGAGTGGACAGATTCAGAAAAAATAGTAATAGTCCAGAAGGCAGAATTTGCAAGAAACACACTATTTTAAAATACACCTATTAAAAAAGTTTTAATAGTTTTAATAGGTGTGTTTTAAAATAGTGTGTTTCTTGTGAATTCTGCTTTCTGGATTATTACTATTTTTTCAGTTTTTGGTTCTTGTTTGTTGCAGGACAGATACAGAAGTTGTCAGTAAATCCATCTGTACTCCTGTTCTCCCACATATTCCACCTCCATCACATGTGGGAACTCCAGCCTCTTATTTATTTATTTTTTTGTAAAAATAAGCAAAACATTTACTTAGCACTTTGGCCTGTTTTACAGATTACTCATACCTCCTCCCATCTACATTTAACTATTTTTTTATTCCTCAAATTGTTTTTAGATACCTTTTTATGTGTCTACAACCTTATCCTAAACAAACTTTGCACAAATACATGTCACTGTCTTCCACAGAAACCAAGATGTGTTTTTTAAAGCAGCCTTGTAGACTACGAACTCTATACTCACAGCTCTCCATGTTATAAACCGTCTTCTCCTTTACAGCTGATACCAGTTCATCTTTCAGCCAAGACAGTTACCTCATTCTACCACATTCCTTACTCCTATTGAGTCACACTGTCATACTCTCTACATTGCCACTTTAATACAAAATTGCTCTTCCTCTGCTGTCACTTTCCACCCCTCCCAAGCTGCTTCCTATATTCTAAAGTGATTACATCTATTTACTGGTGGAAGCCCACAGCCTATCCATTCTGCATAGTAATTACATTTATGAAGTGGGCACAGGAAACCAAGAAATTTGACTGGCTAACAGAGATGTGTAAAGTACATACAATGCATCCACCGTGAATGCCTGTATACTTAAAAAATCATGACATTTCATACAAGCAATAACACATGCTGGTTGTGCACTAAACGTATCTTGTCACAAACTCAGGCTAGTACCTTACAACATCCATGATGCAAAATGGGATTATGTTTAGGTATCCATGTCTGAGACACAGATGTCAAGAAATTCACCTCAAGAGGAAAACATATAACTAGCTGTTATAATTGAAAAACCTGATCATAACTCCTTGTTGGTACATAGAGCTTCAGCTGATCACTGCTGCTAGCTAGAGAAAAGAAACGTGCAGGAGTATAAAGTGTTTTATTGATTTGAAACCCGTGAAACACTTAGCATTGCCATACAGACAACTAGCAGCAGCTAAATGTATCTCTGACACAATCTAACAGCTTTAAATGATGTTAAACACTTCAGTCTGCCTTTTTGTGTGGCTGCAAGATGTGTTTTTTTTTAATTTTAAAGCTATTTTAGTTTCTCAGTGCAGTTCTGTGGTGACCACTGTGTATGCTCTAGCACAAAAATACAGCATAACAGTTGAAAGCCAGCCATAACAAAAGTTGTTATACATCTCTCTGATGTCAGAGAGGTATGGCTTTTTCCCAGATTTTGCAGCATAACTGGTGGGTTTCATTTACAATATTTATTCAATGCACATCATTGTTACTGTTTACTTAATATTCTGACCCCCCCCATTCACCCTTTTCATCCTGTCTACACCATCCTGAATGCCTTTGAGGTTTCTATTCAACAATCCATTCTTTTTTCCTTCAACTCTGTTGGCACAATTGGCCTAATGGTGTCTCCTCTTTCCTACACTCATCTGGTCCATTAGTTCTTCCATGGGTGAGGGAGCCATGCAGCTTTCCAGTCCATTTGTTCCCTGCACCTCTGGAAGGGCATTAATTACACATTAACACACACCATGGAGGGCATTATTGCACTTTGAGAATGAGCTCTCTGTAAAATTGTTGTGTTTTACTTACTTAAGTACTGTTTTTTTTTGTGTATTTTTGATGTAAAATAGTTCATTCGCCTAATGTTTCAAACTTTCTGTAGTATATGTTAACAGTATTGGAGGAAGCATTTTACATCAAAAATATATAAGAAAATAATATAGTACTTTTTTATTTTATTTAACATTTGTTAACTGGGAAAGTCCGACTTGGAACTAGACAATTTTCAGCAGAAGCCCGGGGAGAAATGCTTAAGATGCATGTCTTTGTAAGGTGGGAAGAAACAAGAGCACCTGGAGGAAACCCACACAAATACAGGGAGGACATGCATACTCCACACAGAAGGCACCCCAGCCGAGAATTGAACTGGAGGACTTCTTGCTGTGAGGTGACAATGCTACTGCTGTACCACTGCGCCATCCAGTAAAAAGATATCACTGCCAAGTCATGAACCCAGGACCCTCTGCACTAGAGTCCAAGCAACATATCACTACACCAAATCAGCTTTACCTAAAAAAAGAAATAAGTAAGTAAAACACAACAATTTTACAGACAGCCCATTCTCTCTCTCGCTCTCTCATACAGAGTCACTTCTGTTTTCATACACACATTCACTCACATAAGATCGCTCTTACTCTCTCTCGATCTCTCTCTCACACACACACACACACACACACACACACACACACACACACACACACACACACACACACACACACAGAGTCTTCTCTGCTTTCATACATGCACTCACACAAGATCGCTCTCATTTTCTCAATGTCTCTCTCACACACAGTCACTTCTGGTTTCATACACACATTCATTCACACCAATCACTCTCTCTCTCTCACACACACACAGAGTCTCCTCTGCATTCATAAACGCATTTACTCACACACGCAGACAGAAAAATAAACACACACACTCACACACACACACACACACACACACACACACACACACACACACACACACACACACACACTTTTTTCTGCTTTTTTTTTTTTGTACACTCGGTAAACAGCAAAGGTGCTGCTTAGGGAGTGTAAAAGTAATTAATGGTGGGCATTAGTTTTTTAGCAGTCCAAGCTCCGCAACAGCTTGATATGCTACCATGAAATGGCGGGCTCATTTTTCAACAGGCATTACTTGTACAATAATACCCTGCTGCAGAACATTTTTTCTCCAATCAGGGTGCTGATGTACAGTTTGCCCATTCTCTAAAGCCTTATTAGCCCATTCATTCACCCATGCAGATGTGAATCAAGCAATAGGAAGTGAGTCTGTATGCAGATCTTGCAGACTATCCTAACCATTGCAATCTCCATAATGGACTTCTTTCAGGAAGCACATGCATGCATACTACCACAAACACTAACTCTGCTAGCTGAGTGGAACACTGATTTGCAGTGTTAGGCTCTTTGCTGCAAGCAATACACCAGCACTCTTGCAGTTTTCACCAATGCAGTGAGCTGAGCCTCCACCCTCCCCTTAGAATTGGCAAGCCAGCAGTCAGCCAGTCACTCTCATCCTCTCCCATTCAGTCTGTATGCTGCTAGAGAAACATGAATCCATCTGGGGCACAATCAGGGTTTTATTCCACTTTGTCATCCATGAGGCTGGGCTCCATTACCCATTCTTGAAATAAACTTCATAATTCTATAAGCCTCACTGTGAAGAAGCACTTACATAGATCCAAGGAGTAGAACATCCAAGTCTTTATTGTCCCAAATCTTTCATGATGATCATAGTACAGGGATCAAGAGAACACATTTTGGTACAGTCACTGTTTCACACACTTGCAGATGACACTCTCTAATTTATTACTAGGAAGCTTTGACAATGTTTCATTAATTACTGCTGCCCTGCTGTTCTTTTTCATAGCTCTTTATCCCTTTTTCTTCCTTTGTCACTGCATTTGAGAGATCATTCACAGCCAATTGCATTCTCCTGCATCTCCCTATTCTAACCTTAGGGTTATCAGGGCACATAAAATACTTCCTCTGCCATGTACCTGCCTTACTCACCCTGTCCTTCCTGTGAAACAAATATCCATATATAACCATACTTCACCTCCTGCTCCTGACGACCATGTTTCTATTATGTCTGCAATGTCTCTTCTTCCTGTCATTAACTAAAATGTGGCTAAGCTCATGCAATTCCCCAAGCTCATGGTACTTTACTGCATGAAAAAAAACAGGGCTCACCTTTGCAGTATCCTATTTTCATCTTCTCATTCCATTTAATTCCTTCCTATACTACCCTTTGTAACTACAGCCCTGCCCCATCCTCTGTAGTTTAAAAGGACCCTGGCTGCAATTACTTCTATAGTACTACTACTATTACAAAGATGCTAGCAGTCACCGACATACAGCATTCTGCATGTTTCCACAGTTTCCCACCACTCCAAAGGTCTTCCCATTGTACATTTTCTTGAACAATCAGAAATGTCCAGGTTTTTGACTTATTCCCTGTAGTAATGCAGGGGGACATGAGTGAAATGCTATAGAAAGGTGTCCAATATCATGCCCTTCAACACAGGTCAGATAAATATGTCTCACTTTTCATCACAGTCATTACTTTGAGAACCACTGTAGTTGCCTTTGCACTCTTCACTTTATTTATATAATCCAGCTAGAACAGTAATGTTCTGTAAATGTGCTAAGCAACAATAAAGACCAAAGATCTACAATATCAAAAGTACTGAAACCATAAAGTGTAAAGGCAGCACACACATACTATTAACATAACTAAGCCAGTTATTAAAACAACAAAAACAAGTTTCATACTCAGAGCTAAATAAATAAATAAAATACTTATTTTTCATAAAGCAAGTGGATTAATCAGCTGCTAATGAGCTGTTTCCTGGTGTCCAGTGGTGCAAGGTTTGATTCCCTCTGCCTCCATTGCCTAACTGTGTGACTCTGAGCAAGTCAGTTAACTAGACTGAGCAAGTCAGTTAACTAGACAGCATTCCAGGGCTGAGTCTGAAAAAGGTCCATGGAGATCAATGCTCTAGCCCAGAAAACAAATACAAACAAAATAAGTACTTTCTGGCACTTAGTACATAGGACTAAAGGCCTGAGCTGTTAACCAGCTGTTTCCAGTGCCCAGGGTACAGGGTTTGCTCCTCAGTCTCATCTGCCTACTGAGCGACTTTGAGCAAGTCACTTAAACAGAGTGTTCTAGGTCACCCCTGAAGAGGAACAGTTGTATCAAGTGGGCTTACCCAGTCATCAAATAGGTTTAAAAAAGATAAAAAAACTAAAATACAATATTAAGATTGTGCAAAGCAATGTATAGAAGCCACATAAGGCTATCTTCCATTATCTGTCTCATTTGGTGGCACTCTGCCTCTAAGAGGTCCACCATTTACAATTTTCTGCTACACTATTACCAGAGCCAAGTAATCTTTGCCTTCCAATCTTAGATGTTTGCTAACATGCAAATGAAAGAAAGTCACTTAAAGTTTGGATTGCCCACTTGACTGTCACTGCTATGTGAGAGTAGCATTAATGAACTACCACGACTAGATTTGTATGACAATGCGGAATGGAGTTAGATCCATATGCAAATGACAAACGTGGTTAGGATTCAGAGAGAATCCATATGTAGGTGAATGAATGGGAGTGAGACCTATGCATAAATGTTACACTTGTGGAAGACAGAATTCCACAAGATGTACAAATGGGAATAAGATGTCCCCCACATAAATGATACATTTGCAACAAAGATACACATGTAGATATAAAAGTTGTAGTGGACTGCCCAAAAATAAATGGTGCACATGAAGGTCACAGAGAGACCCACATGCAGATATATAAGTTGGAGCAAGAGACTCGCATATTAATGATACACATATGGGAGTCAGACAAAAACCCATATGTATCCATACAATGGGATTAAGAGATTCACGCATAAATGATACACATGTGGGACTCGGAGATCCACATGTAGATATACGAGTGGGAATAGCAGGCCATCTACATTTCATATATGTGGGAGACATATAAAGATAAACGCAAAGATGGACATGACAGCAGGATAGAGATTTTGTCAATAATGAGGGCAGAACAGAACGGGAAGTTGAGAGTTGAATTTATTTGTATATCTGTGCTGTTATAACAGATATTAAAAGCTCTGCAGTATGCAGTTGTTTTATAGACCTTGGCTTTCATGGAATAAGGCAAAAATATTTAAAAGTTTGCTAAAGAACAAATATGTACTCTAACATATATTTATTTACTATTTGTTCAGCAGATAAGTGAACTGATCTATTTACCCTTTTCAGCTATAAACCGAGCTCAAAGAGCAGAAACTACATCATGGTCTTTCAATCAACAATATTATATATAAAATGAGTATATAGCAAAAATCAGAACATAATGGTAAAATTGAATGCAGATGGGGTAAGATTAAAAGATTCAGTCAGAGTGCATTGAGAAAAGAAAAAATATATACAAAATGCAAGCTATGTAAAAAATATAGTGCAATCATACGTACAATCCATAAACTTTCATGTGCATGTAAAACATATGCGTATAACATGTCACATTAAGAGGCTGAGAAAAATTTCTTAAATATATTCTATTATTCTTCATATGTGAATACCAACATCATTTTCTTAAAGCCCTGAACATACCACAGCATCAAAAAGAAATTCTGAAAAACAGTTTTGGACAAGTGAGGATTAAACATATCATTCTTAAAAGTCTCATATTGAAGGAGGGTATACTTTTCTAGAGCTTTGTACTTTTAGGTATGATGAAAAAATGTTATCAAGGGGCTTGATATTTTTTTTAATAGTGAGGCTACAAGCATGTGTGTGAAAAACACATTGAGGTGGCAAGTGGACCAGCCCACGTGTACCTCAGTCATGACTGTAACAAGTACAATGGGCAAAGAAATACAGATAAGAATACACAAGACAGATGGGCGACAAACTGAAGACAACGTCAGCAAAATTATTTGTCCACACTATCATTTTACTATTCTGTGCTATCCATGTTCAGATTCCAAATAGTCTATGAACTTCAATGTCCTAACGTGTCTGAAGACCAAGATGCCACACTGTGTATTATAAAGCAAAACATACAAAGAATGAAAAAAGTACAACCAGAAGGGAAGTGGAATCCAGATAAGGGCTAGGAAATTCCAGAGGATGGTATTTTAAGGACATCATTGGACAGTTTTTACAGGGTGGAGTCCAGCACCTGTGTTGAAAAAACATCTACATGTGGTTTTAATGTGGTACCTTTATTCAAAGACTTGGCATCACTGCAGAGGATGCAAAGGGTTAAACTGATGCTAATTATACACACAGAAACAGGGACCCTGATAACAGCCAAGCTGGCTTGCTGTTCGCAAGATGCATTTAAAATTTTCTTATGATCATGTTGGGCACATCACCTGGCTTGGTATTGCAAGAGCACTTATAGCACAAACTATTTGGTGCAATCTGTTTAGAATGAAATACTGACACTTTGTGGCCATTTTAATTAATGCATGTAATTCTTTTAAAAAATACAGATAAACTACTATAGTCAGCCCTGATACTGAATTTAAAATACTAATCCAAATATAGTTTGGAAAACTTAAAGCTTTTATTTGTGATGTTATTAGTACAGTGCTTATTTTTTGTGATACAGTATTAGTGAAACTGGTTGACGTTTTGCCTGTAAAAGTACTTTTACTACATGGGCAATGTCTCACAGAAATATGTTTAAAGGTGCAGGATATGAAATGGGATGAAGTAACAGCCAGAGAGATTGAGACAAAGTTAAAAAAAACCTCTAATTGGAAAACCCCAGGCCCGGATGCAGTACCTAACTTTTGGTTAAAAATATTAACAACTTTGCACAAGGATTTAGCCATGAGTAAGAACTATTTATATGCGCACCCCGAACAGACACCAACCTAGCTAACAACAGGCAAAATAATGCTCCTTCTTAAGAGTGAACCTGCAAGCTACCCTAAAAATTATAGACCAATAACTTGCCTTCCGATGACGTATAAACTATACACAGAAATTGATGCCAACAGAGTTTATAGTCATTTAGAAGAAAACTCAATTATGGCAATAGAACAAAAGGGTAATAAAAGAAAGTCATATGGAACAAAAGATCACTTGCTGTTAAATAAAGTCATACTGGAGAACTGTAAAAAGGGAAGAATTTAAGTATGGCATGGAATGACTACAAAAAAGCGTTTGATAGCATCCAACGTACATGGATTAAAGAGTGCTTAAAAATGTATAAGTTGCACCCTACACTGATCGACTACATTACAGTGACCATGAAACAGTGGCAGACCACTGCAATTAAGCCATGATACAGGACAGATTATTATCCCAGGGATAGAAATTCAAAGGGGGCTATTCCAGGGTGATGCTCTGTCACTGTTGCTATTCTGCATTGCCATTAACCCATTAAGCTGTTTACATAACAACTTAGGCCATGACTACAATTAAGCTCCTAAAAAACAACAAAATGTAAAGACTTCTCTTTGTCATTGATTTAAAACTGTATAGCTCAACAGATGAGGAACTGAAAGCACAGCTGCAGGTTGCCAAAACTTTTTCACATGATATAAGAATGTCATTTGGTCTTGATAAGTGTGCAAAAGCAACCTTTAAAGCAGGAAAACTGCAGCACCGGGAAAACATCCATTTGGGACAAGAATGTGGTATAAATTAACTTGAGCAAGAGGGAGTGTATAAATATTTGGGAAGTGATGAAGGATCAACAATTAAGCATGAACAAATGTGAATAAAACTTAGTAAGGAATACTTTAGAAGACAAATTAATTCTGAAAACACCATTGATATCTAGGAACAAAATCCAAGCTATAAAATAATTTGCTCTTCCTGTCCTTACAGTTTTGAAGTGATTGACTGGCCCCAAAATGTGTTAGATAGATTAGGCAGGAAAACAAGAAGGATGCTTCATGATCACCAAATGATTTATAAAAATCAGTGCATACCAAGATTATATATTCCCCATTCCAAAGGAGGGATGGGCCTCCTTGAAACTGATTACATGTATAGATCTGCAATCGTGGGACTCCACACATATCTACTGATCTCACAAGACCGAAATGTAGTGAAAGTTTTGAAACATGAGGAGAATAAATCTAAGATGACTTCTCTGCTTAATTTAACAGAAGCATATCGGCATCAAGCAGGAATGGAAATCAAACCAGAAGTAGATAAAAATCAGGCAGCAAATGAATGTGCCAAAAAACAAAAGAAGGAATATAAAGTGAAGTACTACATGAGAAGGCAAGAAATGTGGAAAATGCATAGATATAGTTGCAAGTAAGCTGAAAGAACCTCATGTTGATCAGGAACGAACACAGGAATGGTTAAGGAGAGGTGAATTCAAACCAAGAGAAAAGGTTAATATTGGCAGCCCAAGATAGTGAGCTACGTACACGCTGGTTTACATAATCCATTGAAAATGTGGAGAAACAGACAAATGTAGGTTTTGTAAAACCGAATTTGAAACAGGCACACACCTCATTGCTGGTTGTGACATACCAATGGCAGAAGGACTGTATACTGAAAGGTATAATAATTTGGCAAGGCTGTTCCACTGGGGATTGTGCAAACATTATGGTACTGAAGTGGCTGAAAAACATTGGAAACATGAGCCACAAAGCATCATAGAAAATTATGAAGTTTACATCACATGGGGTCATCCATTACCAACAGTTCAAAAGATAGATGCTAGAAAACCAGATATAGGGGTCCAAGAAAAGAAGACAAAAGTAGCATTGATCATTGAAATTGCTACACCCAGTGACTATAGCATCTTGCGTACAGAGAGAGACAAAGTCATAAAATATCAGGATCTGCAAGCAGAAACGAGAGCAATGTAGAAGAATGATACCCAGACAGTTCCAATAGTAGTTGGAGCAGCGGGTCTTATAAAAAAAGAATTTACAATCGTATTTAGATATGTTACCCAATCCATGTAACCCCATACAAATTGCAGAAGTCATCATTACTGAGCACACTGCGAATGCTGCAAAGAGCACTTTTGGATGACATCAAAGAGTGAAACAATACTAATTTCATGAATTGTAATCGTACTTTGACTTAGGAATGGGGTCTATTCCCATCACGGTATTAGAAACCCAAAAGATTTGGAGAAATTAAAAAAAATAAAAAAAAAAAAATGATATTATGACAATTTGAAGACGTGTTCTGTCTGCTGTTTAGTTGGCCTATCTGGACTGATGCTTCTGACTGCCCCATCCTGTGTAGCAAAAATCCCAAAGTAAAGGTCCAAGTGAAAAGTAATTATAAAAATGTAGTGGCTCTAGATTGCCTGAAAAGCCCCCTATAAGAAATAATAAATTCAGCTATGTAAGCATATTGATCAAAAATATTCCAGATATTTCAAGACAAAGCAGGATACAATGTGACCTTCTCAATATAAATTAGACCCAGGAACTGTTTCTGAGACTTACAGGTTCATAGGTAAATACTAGCCTAACTGCCCTTCCAGACCATTTTAAACCTAGTCAATTTTCCTTTTTGTGCTTGAATTAACCTATCGAACTTGGTGTTAGATTGACCTTAACCATCCCATGGACAATAATTACATATTAACCCTAATGTGAATAACTAGAATCATACCATAGATAATTTGAGGGAAACTGTGCATGGAATAAAGCTTTTATGAGCTGCCTGTGTCCATAAGTAGTACAGGAGACAGTCCTGGAGTAAATATTCTGTTTCCCATCCATAGATCCAAGTTCGGCTTGAATATGGACATGGATGAGCTTTATTTTACATGGATAAAGAGGCTGTTCCAGAGCATTCTGTTGATGTTGCAGAAGAGGTTTAGATCCCTAGATTTAGTATTTCTAGTGCCACTTGACTAGCATATATGCAGTAAATCAATCAATATTGGGTATATTGTAGGTCTGTGGGGTAGATGACTTCCCACATGTTACAACAATGTATTTTTTTGGCATTTAGTTTCAGTTTGTGGTTTTGGCACCAATTATTTATTTGAGACAAACCTTCCTGCAGGATGGCCAAATTATTTGAGGATTCATTGACTGCTCCTAGCTTGCAGCCATCTGCAAACTTAGTCAGCTAGAGCCCTGTGATATTGGCTTTTACTTCAGAGAAGTAGATGCCAAATAGGAGTGGTCCCAGCACAGAGCCTGGGGGGACTCTGCAGGTGACTGGTCTCTTTGTGGTGGTAGCTTTCCTTATTTTGTTTTTCTGTGTCCTATCTGTGAGCCAGTTAGCAATCCAATGGGTGACATAAGGGTTTATTCAGCTTTTCAACTATGCCTGAGTAAAGGACTGTGTCAAAAGCTTTGGCTAGGTCAAGGTATGTGGTTTTTACCATTTTATCTTCATCCATTGCTTTGGTGACCTTTCAAAAAAGTCCACCTGGTTGAGTAAGCATGACCTGCCCATGACAAATCTAAACTGAGAAGGGTCAAGTGTTTGGAGGGTCAAGTGTCTGGAGGTTCCATCCACTCTTATTGATTAGTTCCATGATGTCTCTCTATGGCTTTGGATGAGGCTGGTCAGACTAATGGGTCTGCAATTTCCTGAGTCTGTAGAAGGTCCTCCATTATGCAGAGAAATTACTGTAGCTGTTCTCCATCCAGTTGGCACTAAACCTCTACGGAGGGTGAGAGTGACCAATGTAGTTAGGGAGAGGTGGCTAAATCATGCTTTATACTATTTAATATGCATCCAGGGATACTGGCAAAATGCATAGATTCAGTAGTTTTAGCTTTTGATTGCACTTTTAGGATTAGACATTGTGTGACAGCTGGAGGCAAGCCAGTTTCAGGTATATCTTGAGGGACAGATGGATAAAAGAGAGTGGTAAAGTTAGAGTTAAATATACAGGCCAGTAGGATGACTATATGTTCAGCTTCAGTGTAGGTAACATCATTCACAATCAGCTCAGCACATTACTGAGTTGTGCTTCTGAGATTATGAACTAAAAAAGGCATTGTGATTGTGTTTGGCTTGGGTATCCCTTTTAACCTCAAGCTTGGCTTTGGTGGATTTTATTCAATCCTGATAAGTTTGTTTACTTCAGTGACAAGGGCTCCAGCATTCTGGAAACTACTATTCTTACTTTTGGTCAAAGTTATCTTCCTTTTACTGTAAAGCTTGTTGATATTATGGTTCTACTATGTAGGTTTGTTTCTGAGGTTTACCCTGCCCTTACTCTAACAGGGTACAGCTGCTTCTATGCAACTGTTTACATACTGCTATAGTGTGGAGGTGTGCTTTTCTGGGTATTCAGTGGCGTTAACTGGGTTTAGTGGAGATCTGAAATTTGCCAATGAATTTCTAAAGGAACATCAGATGGAAGGGATCTCTAGTTTCAATTTTATTTTGAAGGAGGTGGCTTTATGGTCAGACCTAACAAGTGATGAAGATACACAAGATGCCTCCATAATAGTAAGGACAATATACAAGATGCTGTTCCCCCTACTGTGTATTCTGACTAATTGTTCCAGGGCATTTGTATTAACAGTGTCCAGGAATCTCTGTGCTTGTTGTGCACTAGTGATAGTGTAAGTTTCCCAGTCTATAGTATATTCCTCAGAATATGCCATATCACCAGTTCATTCTGCAATATTTTAATTCTTTACTTTCAAGGTAGGTTGACTGGGCCACAAAGGTACATATTCAGTCACGACCTTGTTGCAAATAAAGTAAGCAAGTCCAAGGCATTAAACAAAAGTAAGAGATGCCAGTTTGCATCCTGGTTGTAAACAGGCAACAACTTCTTATAAATATGTATATGTATATTTTTACATCTATGTTATGGAATGTCACTATAATATATAATTTTGTTACACCTTTAGGTTCATAGGTTCATAGGTTCATACTAGGCTATCTGCCCTAGGGCATTTATAAGCCTAGCCAGAATGTGTTTGGCTTTCGCCACCCATTTTAAATTAATTTTGCTATGCCCTTTTTCGAGGTTAGTATACTGTGCCTCTGTCTAACAGTGACACAGAAGTGATACCCGGGTTAAACCTATGATCTCCCATCCACTCATCAAGATTCCTCTTGAAGAGAGTCAATGAGGGACTCTGCCTAACCTGGACTGGGATTTTATTCCAGAGTGAAGGGAGCCTCTGGGTTATGAATCTGTCCCTCCAGCATGTCCTATTTATTTCAGTGCTGAGATTCAAGTCTCTCGAGTGCATAGCTCAATGGGATTTGGGTTTTCTGAGGTGCAGCATGTCCATTAATTCCGGGTTGGACATGGCTTTATATGTCAGGCACAGATCGCCCCTGAACAGGTGGTATGCCACTGAGTAGAACTGGAGTTTCTTTAACCGGGCAGCATATGACATCTGTTTGAGCCCTTTGATCCTCTTGGTGAGGTACTTTTGGGGTCTTTCCAGTTGCTGCAGGTGTCTGGTAAGGTACATCCCAAAAGGGGCATTGTACTCAATTATGGGCCTGATGAGGGGATGAGTAAAGAGGCACAATGACCTCCCCTGATCTAGATGTGAATCCCTTCATGATTAGGTGGGCTATATAAAATGTTTTTCTAACCACTTTGGCCACGTGGTTGTCAAATGAGAGACTGCTATCAACTTGGGTCCCCAGGTCCCTAATTACTTCTTCTGTACTTAATGGATTACCACCTATGTGGTAATTTGTGGGCACTTTGTTTTTGCCAAAGGGGATGACTATACACTTTTTGGCATTTAGCTTGAGGCCATGGCTCTGGCACCAGTTGTCTGTTTCTATGAGGCCCTTTTGGTGGATGCTTGTGTCGGCTGGAGAGTCAATTATGGCACCCAGTTTGCAGTCATCTGCGAACCTGGTCAGCCACAGTCCTTCCGTGTTGGCCTGTACCTCCGAGAAATATATACCGAACAAGAGAGGTCCTAGGACTGAGCCTTGTGGGACGCCACTTGTAACTGCTTTGGAGTCTGACATGGCTCCAGCAATTCTAACCATGTGGGCTCTGTCCTTGAGCCAGTTTGCAACCCTTCTAGTGACAGAGGGGTTTATATTTAAGTTGGTGAGCTTATCTATAATGCCCGAGTGGGGTATTGTATCAAAGGCTTTTGCAAGGTCCAGGTAGGCTGTGTGGACCACCTTCCCCTCATCAATGGCCTTGGTGACTGTTTTAAAGAAATCAACCAGGTCTAAGAGGCATTATCTGCCCTTAACAAAGCCGAACTGGGTAGGATCCAGTGTCTGTAGGTCCCCAATATCTTTATTTATGAGGTCCATGATGATCCTTTCCATAGCTTTGCAGACCAAGCTAGTCAGACTTATGGGGCGATAGTTTCCAGGATCCGTTGAGGCACCACCTTTGTGGAGAGGGACCACTGTTGCTGTACACCACTCTTTGGGTACATATCCTGTAGTAAGGCTGAGACTGAACAGTAGTTTTATGTTTGGGTTTAGCTCTTCTTGGAGTTCATGTAGGACGCAGCCCGGGACACCGTCTGGTCCCATTGATGCTGTGTTTTTTGCTTTGGAGAGGCGGCTCTTACCTGAGCATCTGAGATGTCAGGGGGGCAGCACTCTGCTGGGATAGATATTTGCCCTTTTGGTGGGGGGGGGAGAAGTTTGCGCTGAACCTGTCAGCTAGGATGTTGGCAATGTCTGTGGGTTCGGTCTATTTTTTGTCATTTTGGACTAATTCTGAGCATATCTGGGAATTCCCACCCAGGTTCCTAACATAACTAAAGAAAGCCTTGTGATTATCCTTAGTGTCCTATGCAATTTTTCTCTCGAAGCTGGCCTTAGACGATTTTATGAGTGCCTGTAGTTTTTTGCTAATACTGATCAGAGATGCCTTCCCTTTTTGGGATTTTGCTCTATCATTTAGTAGCTTCCTCCTTCTATTGTATAGTTTGTTTATGGCTGGGGTCCACCAGACAGGACGTCTGCCTTTAGAGGATTGAGTCTTGGTTTTATTTGGGATTGCATGATCCATGCATTCCTGAAGGTGTTCATAGAATGCATTTATAAAGGATTCTGCGGTCTGGGCCATATTTTCCACAGGCCCGGGGGCTTTGAAGGATTCCACCTCGGTTTTGAGGAGTGTGAAATTTGCTTTAGAGAAGTTTTTCACTGTGGTTTTCTGGGCAGGAGGTGGGGTCGGGATGTGAATATCCAGTGAGATTAGTTTATGGTCTGATCTTACCAGTGAGGGATACACTTCTGGTCTGGAGCATAGAGTCCCCATGTTGGTGATGATCAGGTCCAGTATGTTTTCCCTCTTGTGGGAGTGGTAACAAGTTGTTCCATAGCATTTGAGTTTATAAATTCTAGGAACCTTTGGGCTAGGGTGTTGGAGCTAGAGTAATGCTCCCAGTCTATGTTTGGGTAGTTGAAGTCGCCCAATATAATGGTGTTTGGAGAGACCTTCATATTTTCCAGTGTTCTCAGGAAGGCCGAGTGGGGTTCCTGGGTTTGGGAGGGTGGTCTGTAGCAGGCTATAAACTGGAAGGCAGTTTTACCCACTGTTAGTTGCACATGGATAGTCTCTGATGCTTCGTGCTGTGCCACCAACCTGGAGGTGTGGGTATCTTTGACGAATATTGATACTCCCCCTCCTTTTGTGGTTCGGTCCAAGTTTTGGGGCCGAAAAGCATGGTATGAGGTATAACCTGGTAGTGCTGGGGTGCTCTCGGAATTTTATGTTACTGTTGTTACTATGTATGTAACCCAGGCTGAGCCTACAAGTGGTCAAAACCGATCAGTGTTCTACCCCAGTAAACAAAAATAAACAAATTAATATTTATTTAAGCAGTTTAGATGTAACATTGGAGAAGAATTAAAACAGAATTAAAAATGGACATAATTATGAATAACAATGGAGAATGAGCAGTAGAGTAACAATGGATAGAGGTAGAAGGAATGTGTAGGTGAGAAATAGCAGATTAATGTGTGGTGAGGAGCAAAGAGGTAAGCTTTTTTTTGAGTGATATCAATCTTCTACTTTTTTATTCAATGTTGACTTTTTTTTTTTTGAATTAAAAGGTTTAGTCTGTAGGGCTGTATCCATCATGTATCTGTAGTTATCTACTAGAAAAAATAATTTTTTGGAAAACAAATATCTTTTCCTTCCCAATAAATATCTACCAACATCATCAAAATACTGACAACAGCAAACTACCACTGAAAAGAAGAAACTACCGTTGACTGAAGTTATCTACGGTGACTATCAGCAGTGAAGCAAAAAAGCCTGTGTTAATAGTTGGGTCTTGTGTACCATATCGGCGTCAATTGTATTGATGACAGGATATTGATAACACAACATTACAGTAAAAGTATAACAACAAAAAATATAGGAATATCAAGATACACACATTGAATTGAATAATACTGATCATTTCAATATCAAAACATTGAATGAACAGAGAAGATATTGATGGCACAATATTGAAGAACAGAAAATCGCTGTATAAACACAGACACAGAATATCAAATTGGCTTCAATGGCAGAATATCAAAACACAGAATATGAAATCTTGCTTTCAACACAATATCTAAACTCAAACTTTCATCTGTTTTGCAGTGATCAGTTAAAGTTTAAAGTTTGTCATCTTTGTGCAGAGTTTAAATCACAGGATGTAGACTGTGAGGAAGACTAAAATGCAAAAAAGGGGTTGTGAGCAAAGCTTGCGCTTGCACTTTGGTTTTTAATACTGGCTTTTGAAAAAAAGTTTGATTTACTTTACATCCTGCTGTTCAAGTAAACAATTTTGTTTTATTATGGCAAAACAAAGAGTTCAAGAAGCCCGTCATAAAATATCCATCTGATATTTCATCGCTAAAATGCCTATCTGAATCACTGCACAACCTCATGGAGGGATCTAGCACAACATGAAGTCAGGCATCAGGACACTCCTGCAGGTGAGAGGTGTGGAAACATTCACATTGACGTATGTCAAATGAAATGCTGGCTTTGTTTAGAGTTCACAAATAAACGCATAATAACTCAAAGCTAGTAAGGCATGGTAAACATAAATAAGAATGTGTATACAGTGCAGATATCATAAAGGATACAGTCTTCAAAATGGGATCTGTACTTGTACTTGTATGCAGACACCTACCAAAAAAAGGCTTCAAAGATGGCATATAATATGATACTGATGAATACTACACTCATGCCACCTGTGTGTGTGTCGTGTGTGTGTGTGTGTGTGTGTGTGTGTGTGTGTGTGTGTGTGTGTGTGTGTGTGTGTGTGTGGGTGTGTATATATATATATATGTATATATATATATATATATATATATATATATACACATACACATATATATATATATATATATATATATATATATATATATATATATATATATATA
Source organism: Protopterus annectens (assembly GCF_019279795.1). Classification (NCBI taxonomy): domain Eukaryota; kingdom Metazoa; phylum Chordata; order Ceratodontiformes; family Protopteridae; genus Protopterus; species Protopterus annectens. Next base: position 1,973,329,378 of record NC_056733.1, read on the forward strand.
TACCCCCTTCAAAACATCGAAAACTGATAACATCTAAAAACATAACATTGAATATCTAAGAATAAAACATCTTAAAACTCCATAAAATTGAATCCATAATATTCTATCACATAATCTAAAAAAAAAATAAACCTCTTAACATGGCTCCACATATAGCACCAAAACTACCAAACACACTTTTTACTACATTTCTTCAGGGGGGCTTGATACAGTGAGGTTAGGAAATTAACTTTTTCCCACTGTAGTGCGAACTTGGAGTTGGTATATTTAATTTACTGGGGGTGTGGGGGTGGAGCCCCCCCATGATGGGTGCAGGGGGGGCTTGCCCCCCTGCAGAAACGTAGTAAAAAGTGTGTTTGGTAGTTTGGTTTCATTATATCTGGAGGGGATGTTATTTTCTTGTGACTTGTAGTGTTATATGTTATGAAATTAGATGTTATGGGTTTTAGATGTTCTGGTCTCAATGTTATGAAATTAGATGTTATGGGTTTTAGATGTTTCAGAGTAGACCCATATATATCACTCTACTATTACTAGTCAATCACCACAACTGTCACCGTTTGCCGTCGACACAAATCATAGGGCATATCCTCTTACACTGGGAACTGTCAATCTCATACATCAGTCAACCATCTGTATATGATGACCAAAGTGTGTTGACAATACAAAGGTTGTTTTAAATGTAAATTAATCTATGCTGGAACCCCCCCCCCCCCCCCCACACACACACACACACACACACACATACACACACACACACATATATATATATATATATATATATATATATATATATATATATATATATATATATATATATATATATATATATATATATATAGTCTACTTCACATATGAGCAGTTCATTTGACCGACTTTTATTTGGTCGACAATTCATTTGATCGACAAGCAGTTTTATGTGGAGGGCTTCGCCCCCCACACCCCCTCTAACTATATATATCAACTCCAGAGTCGCACAACATTGAGGAGGGGGGCAAATCTGCCTGTCGACCATATGAATTGTCGACCAAATAAATGTCGATCAAATGAACTGTCGACCATGTGAAGGGGACCCATATATATATATATATATATATATATATATATATATATATATGTAATATATTTATTTATATATAGATAGATAGATAAATGTATATATATATATATATATATATATATATATATGTGTGTGTGTGTGTGTGTGCGTATATATATATATATATATATATATATATATATATATATATATATATATATGTGTGTGTGTGTGTGTGTGTGTGTATATCTCATTTATGGACGTAGTATTCTGTATCAAACAAACAAAATATCAACATCCAAAACACTGACACATTCAAGCTTACAACAAAACAAAGACAAGACAATCCTCATAGCATGCAAACAAAAAGTAAAGTGTTTTTGCAGGTAAGGCAAGTCCCACTACACCACCACATGCCTTGGTAAATATATATACCAACTCTGAGATATCACAAACCAGGGAAAGGCCGAATTCCCATATCTGGGGGTTGTCAGTCATACTACACCCACAACACACACACACACTTTTTAAATGTGGCCATAACTGTTTTCAGATAGGACCCAGGGAGAAAAGCAATGAAAACAATAACTAAACCTGGCTATTGCACATCACAAGAATAGCACAATTATATGCTACATGCAATTAGACCATAAATAGTGAACTGATAATGACATTAGTATGTGTGCATAGCTGCTGCACAAATAAAACATATTAAATATATACAGTCACAAAAGAACATAAATGATTAGCCAAAAAGTGATGTCAATACTCAGTAATGCAAACAGACAAAGCTATTTAAAAAAACATAAATAACACTTGTACTAATATTTTATAGTGCTGTACCAGATAAGTCCTTTTTGTTTGTTAAGCTAAATAAACTCTTACTTTACTGCTTAGGTTATTTATTTGTTAACACAATGCTGTTTGAAAACTTAGGTGAAACCAGACTTAGGACGCCTACTGAAAGGATGCAAAAATATAACTTAGCTAGACTACAATAAATGGGAATATAATGTGAAAATGTCAAGCTGAGAACTGCAAATATTTCAAAACCCAGTTAGGAGTGCACTTATCTATCTTGTTAACTGGGCACCTTCCATATGGAGTAGCCTTACAGCAGTAGTCTGGTAGAACAATCTACTCCAATTTACGCAGTGCATAAACAGAGGCTGAGCAAATTAAAGCCTACAGGATGAAGGCTGCTAGCAGCTTATAGCCTAAACTCACCATGCTAGACTGTCAGTCATAATAAAAAATAAAACATATTACAGTATTATGATACTATTAATTACAAAAGCAATACAATAATCCCCTAATAATGAATCTAACACTATGTGTGCAGTGTTTTCCTTCCCTATTCTTGTGCTTGTTAAAGTCATGGAGTAAGAGGGCTTCTAATTATAGCAGGAGACCAAAAAGAGCCTCAAACCAAACTGCTAAAATGAGATGCTCTGTAGGGACATCTGTCCATACCTGGCATCAATTCATCAATGACCTCAGTATTAAACTTATTCTACACAACTGTAGTTAGACCCCCAGTCATCTTAGTTGGGAATTACCTGTATGCTTGTACACTCTGGCATTTCTACTCATTTATCTAGCATGACAAAAAAAAAGCATTAACTACATTTTTGAAGCTATCTGATCAGGGTAATGCTCTAATTAATAAAATGTTTCTATAGTTAAAAAATACCAGGAAATAATTTGTGAAGAAAGCAAAGATTACGAAGGACAGCTGTTGTTACTAGGCTGGCATGTGTTTTAAGGAAAAGTTCTCTGTACAACTGATTCCTGGGTCTTAAAAGATTGCAAAAAAAAAAAAACATGTTAGCAGTTTACTACTTTCTCTATATCTTTCATCCATACAAGATTTTCATAATCTAGGCCTCAAAACCTTAGTTCTTAGCAATCCCTGAGAACTGTCAAGGCATTATGTTTTGCTGGTGACAGATATATCAGATATTATGAAGGTATATACACTGTTTTCAATAAATAATGTAGTTATTTTAAGTGTGGCAAAATTTACAGAGCAAATATTCTTAGATCATTAAAAATATATTTTTTAATTTATCTATTTTTAGTCACTCTCCTCTGTATTCAACTTGTACTGCTACATCTGCCTGTTCTGCATAGGCCCATTTGTACCTCTCTGACCTGTCCCATAATCAAGCAGAGATTCCAATCGAATCCTGCTTTGACCCTGTAGGTGGGACCTCCCTCTCTAGGATGAGAATGACCTCACAGTTTTTATCCTTTAAGACTACTGGGGTCCTCCACCCATATGCACTGTTAAGAGGCAGTGGGGAGTAGACAAATCCTGCCATAAACCTGCAGGCAGACTCCTTCTTCCTCGCAAGCAATAGAACAACCTTCATTCTTTGGCCTCTAAGACTGCCTCTTTGCCAGTAATGAGAAGAATCCCAAGGAGCAGGCATCAAATAATGCATCTTGGAAATATTATAAGAAGGAATCTCTAATTAAGCAGAGTTAGGATGATGCTGGCATCACCATCCACATCATACTGTTAATGTCCCCACCCTACCCGTGTATTAAGTAGTCTATGCAACAAGCAGTAAGACAAGGTTATGCTTTCCTGACTGCAGGCAAATCCACCCCAATCCCACAAGATTAGTCATACCCATCCTCCCTTGTCATGCATCAGCCACCTGAGCCATAGTCAGGGTTTGATTACTCTTTGCAATCGGTATGGCCTAAACACTTTTCTACTAAACAAAGACAGACACATGGTCGTCCTAAATGACAGTGTTTAAGAACCATAACAAAACATTAAATCAATGGGAGGTATTATAATGTTTAAATTCCTCATACAGAAAGCATTCATCTGCTTAACTGCACTGACTAAAGGACTGATCCAGAATGAATTGTTTCTTTCTTTGACAAACCCAACTTGCTTAAAAGTTGTCTAGCAAGTAACTTTGCTCCCTAGCAGCTAGACAAGAAAAATACCTTTGCCTCACCAAAGAAGCTAACGTAGCACCTGTAACTAGAACTGCACAAAAGAAAAGGGTTCTGCAATGATACTTCTAATATGAGACATGACTGTCTCCCACAGCCCTTAAAGGTAACCTTAGCATTTTAGCTTTACTTTTTCAAAGAGGAATTATTGTAGTTTTGCCAGGTTTCCTGTGTTTGAATATGCCCATGTTCCTCAGATGTGTCACCTGCCAGGTTTCCTGTGTTCAAATATGCTTATGTTCCTCAGGTGCATAGCCGGCCTTAGGCATAGGCCAACTAGGCGGCCGCCTAGGGCGCCGCTCTAGCAGGGGCACTTTTCCAGTATTTATTTGGTGTGGGTACACCAGGATGGGAGCACTGGGTGGTGTGGATGGGAGCTCCCTGCAGCCCTTTTGCCTAGGGCACCAGCTGACCTAAGGCTGCTCCTGCTCAGGTGTGTCACCTGCCCATATGATCTGAAGTAATGCCTCTGTCACAATTTTCTGTTTTTGTTTCTGATAATCCGATAAGCACAGGACAATAATGCTACTTGTCTTCAGGTACAACCTTGCTTTGTTGGAGCGTAGTTCACCTCAGTAATAGAAAAGAAAAACAGGATGCAGTTATAAAAACATATTCTGAGAAACTGATTTATTTAATGAACGTGTTTGATTAGAGCAGGCAGAAACTGATCTTTAGGAAGATTTTCCATCCTTGAACAGTGAACTCAGTCACAGAAGAGCTAGTCAACCAACCTCAGACTTAAAATCAGACCTTTTCTTTTCAGTCACAGGATTGCTTCTTCTGGTTTCATCTTGGGCATTACAGTCTGTACCCAACTGGCAGTTTCTTGCTAAAACAAGCATAGTACAAATGCCCTTCCTCCATGTTTTGGAAGAAACTCTGTTTTCTGTATGTACTGCAAACATGCAACAGTAAACAAATGGGTGGCTGGATAACAACACGAGGTGATGTGAACGTCAGAGGAGCTGAACATCTGCTTTTTTTTTCTTGCAGACACATAGAAAAAGAAAGCAGAACACATTTCATATGGTACTATAAATCTGAATTTAATAATGTAGTATAACTTCTTCTATCCTCCAAGTCTGGAAAAAGTATTTCTTTAAATAGAAGAAAATAATGCTTCGTTATCCATCTCCACATTATTGCTGATAAGTAAATATACTTGATGGGCATAGTAATTATTATGGTCCTTTCATGCGTACAGACTAAATTAGTCTGTCCTTCAAATGTCACCATTAATTCTAATACACTTGTAGAAATAAGCCTAAACAATTAAATTACATTAACGAGTTTCTCATTAATTTAATGTGTGCCTCATGCTTTACATCATATTCATGCACGTTTTTCAATTTGTAATTTTGTTGTTTTCTACAAAGTTGAGTGGTTACAAAAAAACTGAAGGAAAATGTCAAGAGGTTTTACTACATGAACAAAACTTTCCCCTGTGCAAAAACTTGTAGAGACTGTACACAATGGTATCTGATGAATAAGTGTTCCCCATACTATTTGAAAACATACAAGAATAGAATGACAGACTTCCTGCTCGAGTGGTTGTGCTTCTGTCCATGAGTAAAGTTCTCTCGCTCGCTCTTCCTTCCAAGTATTACTAAAGAGTGAAATCCAACACTTGGGGTCTTCTGTTTAGAAAAAAGCTGTCAAAATTAAATCCTAAAGGTAGTAACAATCAACTTGAGGCATCACTGTCCAAACTATTAACCTTGCTTTATTGAAAAAGGGTAGGGTCACAAAGAAAGGGTTGAAATAGGTGCAGTTCTCAGACCTTACCTTACAGAAGATAAGGAAGGCAGCCAAGGAGGCTCATAATCCTAAAGAGCAGGGTACTCCGTATGTTGTTATAAAGGGCTATTGTGCAATGAAATGAGTCCTGAAAGCAGCCTAGAGGGAGAAGTAATGCAGAAGCTGGGAGTACTAACAGCCTAGCAATGGGCACTTCTGGCCATAGCCCATTATATTCCCTAGGAGATGTTGTATGATCACAGTGTGAAGGGGGGTCCTGGATATAATTCATGATGACTTGGAGGGTGATAGTGATTCCCCACATCTAGTGCATGGCTCAGTACTGGAGTTGCATTGTTTTCTTGCACAGTGGACTTTGGTGGGTAATACTATAGTGCACTAAATCCCATAGATATAGCTCAGCTATGCCTAAGTTGGTACTGTATCACAATGTAAGTGCAGAACTGTAACAAAAGGCACAGCATACAGCTTGACTGCATGGCAAAAACTGGTCAAAGAGTTTTGTGTTGCATAATGGGGTTGTATGCCATCTTATGTGCAGCACAGAACACTTGTATGGTTTCTTAGCCCAGTTACACAAGGACGCAATCCCCATTCTCCTCAAAGGCTGACAAAAGTAGTTCTCCCATGCCTTGCAAGGGCACTTGAACAGAAACAGAGGACATGGCTGACTTCCAGTATACCCCAAAGGGACATGGAGAAAAAAGTCAAAGGTTTGAGGAACCAGTAATGGCCAAAGCAGAGTCAGCCACTAGCAGCTGAGGCACAAACTGAGCCTGTTGTATTGGCATGGCCTCTTTGTGAGTTTTCTTTTTCTTGGGACCAGAGGAAGTTAGAACCATGGGGTCAGTATGCTGATCCATATTTCTGCTGAAAACAGAGACTAATTCCCTTCTAGCTCAAGGAGAACAAGTCCCTGAGAAGTAAGTTGCCAAAAAAGAAGTTATGTACTCACCATAACATTCCATGTTTGTAGTCCATCTTGCCCTTCATTCTTACATATTCAGTTCGGATCCTCAGCTCCGACTTGGCTGATTACAAAGCTCAAAGTCTCTTAGTTGGCTTGTGGCAAGGTAGGTATCCCATAATACACTAGTAAGAATCCCCTGATCTTGTTTACTGCTGAGTATAAGAGTGAAAGAAAAAAGTTATCCACAAGGAACAACAAAGATGAAAGGTCTCCACCCTACCAAGGGCAATACTATCATGTCTCCAGATCCTCCAAGGCCAAGGGTAGGTGGATGGGTTTGTAAGAATGAAGGGCGAGATGGACTACAAACATGGAACGTTATGGTGAGTACATAACTTCTTTATGTTCTGTAGTCCTATCTCACCTTCATTCTTCCATATGGGACAGTGTCCCTAGCACCATTTTCTCAGGTGGCTCATGGGAATATACTCCTAAGAACTGTGAAACCAAAGGAGGCTCTACCCCTTGAGGTCAAATCCAATTTGTAATGAGTAATAAAGGTATGAGGGGTAGCCCAAGTTGCTGCTGTACAAATACTGTCAATTGGAACTCTGGCTTGAAAAGCAGCAGATGTGGATATGGATCTTGTGGAATGAGCTTTAATTTTAAATGGATGTTCTTTCCATTGGAAGAGTAGATAAAAGAGATACAGTTGGAAATCCAGTTAGACAGAGTCACTTTAGAGACTGGCAGACCTATCCTAGTTTGAGAAAATATGAACAATTGGTCTGATTTTCTAAGTTCCTTAGTTCTATGAAAGTAGAACCGTAACTGTCTGTGAACATCAAGTTGATGTAATTTATATTCTGCACTGTTTGAATGATTAGGAAAAAATACAAGTAGTTCGATAGTTTGGTTCGAATTAGCCTGAGAGCAAACTTTAGGGATGAAGGAAGGGTTTGTATGAAGGGAAACTGTCTTTATGAAAAATCAAGTAAGGAGGTTTGACTGACAGTGCTTGCAACCCTTCTAGCGGATGTAAAAGCGACTAGAAAAATGGTCTTCCAAGACAGAAACTTCAGTTCACATGAATACGTGGGTTCAAAAGGCGGGGAAGTAAGTTTGGACAGAATTAAATTTAGATCCCAAGGAGATACAGGTTCCTGAAAAGGAAGTCTCAGCAAAGTAGTGCCTTTAAGGAAGGTTTTACATAATGTGTGAGCCATCAGATTAGGCTCATGTTGTCTCAAATGAAAATTTGATATAGCTGTCAGATGAACTTTAATTGTAGCAGCAGCTGATCTCTGATGGAAAAGTTTGGTTAGGAATTCTAACACCAAGGAGATGGATGCTGTGTAAGGATCTACATTTTTCTCTTTTGCCCAGATAGAAAATCTTCTCCATTTGCTAGTGTATAACCTCCTTGTGGAAGGTTTATGGGAAGAAGTAAGGATATGGGTCACTGCAGGTGAAAAATCATGAAGCCTGACTAGAGATGGAAGTGGAGCAGCCACACTGTCAAGTTCAGGGTGTGGAGGCAGGGGTGAAGGGAGCCTGACATGTGTGTCAAGAGGTCTGGAACTGGGTCCAGAATCCATGGATTGTCTAGGAGATGAAGCCTGAGAAAGGGGAACCAAATCTGACAAGGTCAGTAAGGAGTGATCAGAATAATTTTGCTTCCCAAGGACTTTGCTTTCTGGATCATTTTCAATATGAGCAGAAATGGGGGAAATGCATAAAGAAGTCCCAGAGGCCAATTGTGAACAAGTGTGTCTCTTGGTGACTCCCCCAGAGGGGGAATAAGGGAGACGTAGCTGGTGCATTTGGCGTTGATTGGACTGGCAAAAAGATCGCAGCAAGGCTGTCCCCATTTGCAGAAAATCTGTTCCGCTACTGTTTGATTCAGAGACCACTCATGAGGCATCAAGATTGCCCTGCTGAGCTTGTCGGCTATCACATTGGTTGTCCCTGGGATATCCGTTGCTACTAGAAAGTGCTGGGAAGATATCTCCCATTGCCAAACATGAAGAACCACTCGACAAAGGGGGTAAGATCTGGTTCCTCCTTGCTTGTTTAGATACCATACCACTGACATATTGTCCGATTGGATTGCTATCGTCCCTAGAGGACAAAAGTCATGAAGTGCTTGCAATGCTAGAAGCACTGCTCTCATCTCTAGGACATTGATATGCAAGTGAGCCTCATAATCTTGCCATGTGCCTTGGACAGCCCTACCTAGATAATGCCCCCCCCAACCCTATCTGGGAGGCATCCGTGGTCACAGTAGCAATGGGTTGGCAAGGATGGAAGGGTGTTCCTGTCGTCAGTTGATCTGGCTGAATCCACAAATGAAGGTCCTTTTTGCAAGATTCTGTTATGAGACAGAGGCAGTCGTTGAACAGACCACTGGGAAAAAAGTAGCCATTGAAGAATTCACATATGCAATCTGGCTAACAGAACTAGATTTATGGTAGAAGCCATGGTCCCTAAACGTTTCAGGACTGTCTTGGCCTTGACTTTTTGTTGAGGAAGTAAGCTGTATATCTGTTGTCTAAGATTTTGAATTCTGTCTGCAGGAAGATGAGCCAACATGGCAATTATGTCTATTTCTGTGCCTATAAAAGTCACAAATTGAGAGGGCGACAAGGCAGACTTTTCCCAATTTATTGTAATTCCTAGCTGGGTACAGAGCTGGATGGTTGAATCCCTGGCTTGTAGGAGTAGGTACCTGGTGGTGGCAGTCAGGAGCCCGTCATCCAGGTACAGAAACACTTGGAATCCACAACTTCTTAAGTGAGCTGTCACTACCGCCATGCATTTGGTGGGCACCCTGGGGGCTGTGGTGAGACCAAAGGGCACAGCCCAAAATTGGTAATGACTGGCTCCCAGCCAGAAGCGTAATGAGTCCTCGATGCTCTGTCCATTTTGATGTGGTAGTACACATCTTGGAGGTCTATGGAGCACATCCAATTGTCTTTCCCTAATAGTGGGAGTATAGACTGCAGGGTTACCATTCAGAGCTTGGACTTCTTTACTGATTCGTTTAGTTTGCTGAGGTCCAAAATGGGCCTCCAGTCCCCTGTTTGTTTTGGCACTAAAAAGAATCTGGATGCGGGGACGGTTTGGATGACTCTCTTTGAAAGCAACTTCTGAACTTCTATGGTTGCTTGATCCCTGTGATTTGGTGGAACATCTGGGATTTTCTTGGGGGCATGGGGTGGAAGAAAGAAGGGTATGGAGTATCCTCTGGTGATTATTCTTTGTACCCACTTGTCTTGGGTAATGTTGAGCCACACTTTTGTATACAATGATAAGCAACCCACGATTGGCTCCAGAGAAGGGCAGCTGGGCCCCACATCAGGAGCACTGATAGGGACGGCCACAAAAAGAATCGCGACCACCCTGGTTTTGCGGACCCCCCCCTGCCTCTAGGGCAATGTCTACCATTAGCTCCTCCTCCCCTGCCTCTGAAGGAGGAATCACCCTGTGCATCCGGGAAGAATCTCTGGGATTTCTTGAACCACATTTTCCCGCCTCTCTGACCCTCTGGGTATGGTCTAGAAGGTATGATAAAACATACTCCCATGGCAGAGAGAGTTTTCCCTTCCTGTTCGCACCTGGTGAGTGTATCTTTTACCTTTGGTCCAAACAAAGAGGAACCGTCAAAGGAGGCCATTGGTAAAAGTAAATTTGAAAGGCTCCGCAAAATTACATATGCGCATCCAGGACTGTCTCCTAAGGGAAACCCCTAAACCCGCTGCCCTACTCGCTCCATCTGCTGCATGGGAGATCAGCCTCATGGAGGAGTTAACAATGGAGTTAAAGGGGGACAACTGAGCAGTAACTTTTTCAGGGACTCCTTCAGTTGATGTACCTTGGAGAGTATCTCATAGCTCCTTTAGGAGATCTCTTTGAAGCCTAGTAAAATGTGTGAGGTAATTCAGTGATCTGAGAGTAAAAGCCGCTGAAGAGAAAATACGCATCCTGTATCTACCCATTGTTCAAGACTCCTTGTTAGGTGATGGACAGATGTAGAAGTCTCCGCTAGTTCCTCTTTGTGGCTGACGCCACCACCATGGCATCTACAGGCACACCTTTGGTCAAGAACTCTTTCTCTTTGGAGGCAGAGAGAAATTTGTTGTGTCTTCTGGGGACTGGTTCCACGGCATCAGGAGTTTCCCGCACCTTTCGACTAACTAGGTCCAGGAGCTCATCAAAAGGTGGAGACACCCAAGAGGCTAAAGGTTGAGACCTGAAAGCCTTCAGGTACACTGACTCCTCATCAGAAAGGGTGACAGTGGGCCAGCCGCCTCTCTGCTTTAGGATGTCTAAGATATCTGCAAAGGAGATATCATCAGAGGACGACCTAGGGGACCCTTCTGACTCCTCGAGGTCAGTGTCCGAGGTGAAGGACTCATGCGGGGAGTCTACATGCTTCCTCTTGCATGTCCTCTTCTGAGAGGGCACCTCAGAAGGGTATTCTGGGGAGGTCTCAGAAGACTGGGGGCCACCCAACGGAAGCTCCTGAGGCTGCGGGTCTCTGCTGTCGAGAGAGAGAGAGAGAGAAAGAGAAAGAGAGAGAGAGAGATACGGAGCTGAGACAGAGGTTGGTGCTTGAGGTGGAAGTGTATCAGTGCCCTTGTGCAGAGCTGATGACCGAGACAGCAGGCTCCTCATCATCTCGAATGCAGATCTCTCTGGCTCCGAGGACAGCCCCATTTCTGAGAAAACGGAGGTAGCCCTTGGCTCCAAAGTGATTGGCTCCGAGATGGATGTTGGGTCCGAGCTCAACCTAGCCGATGCACCGAGTGGTAGGCTCAACACCAAAGAGGTTCGGGTCCAAGCATGCCTGTCGAGGCTGACTGGTGAGCTTCGGCTCCTAGACACCAAGGCCAGTGCTGAAGGTGATGGCATGGAACTCGGCTCTGAGACAGCCACAAGGGGTGCTGAAACTGAGGGTTACACAACAAGTGGCATCGAAATCTCCAGCTCCAAAGGACCAACATGGCTTGGAGAAGGAACAGCAACAGGGAGAATGGCCTTAGATGGCTCCGGAACTGACTGGGTCAGAGCCAGCAATAATTTTGGTAAAGCAGACGACTTCAAAAGTCTAAGCACTACTCTCTCTACATCCTCTTCTGAAAGGCTCTTGGAGGATCTGGATGACAATGTAGGTGACCTAGATCTCTGTAAAATGGGAGATCGTAAAGTTGGGGAGACTGGCAATAGCTCTCTAGACTGGCTCCGATGCAATTTCTTAGTAGTCGGCTACAAAAGACTTGGGGCTGACACTGCAGTGTCAACATTGATGACCTCAACCGGCTCCGATGACAGTGGAGCCAAAGAGGTAGAAGGCTTATCCAATTTTAAAGTTTTCTGAGGAGGTCCAGACAAAATAGTTGGTGCAGGAGAATATCTCTTTGCCGACTTGACCTTCTCTTTCTTTGAGGAGTGAGACTTGGAGAATGATGAAGAGCTGGCTAAATCCTCCTCAAAGGATGGTTTAAGGAGACCTTTCAGTATTAATTTGTTCTTCCTTTCTTGGAGAACTCTGGAGCTGAAGGAGTGACAGAAAGAACAAGTTTCCTGTAGGTGAATGGCTCCGAGGCAGTAAACACAATTACTATTCCCATCAGTAATTGACATTTTTTGGGAGCACTTAAGGCACTTTTTAAAACCCAAAGGTTTATGATCTTTGGACTCCTTTGCCATGTCTTAGTACAAATAGAAGTTCTAAAAAGACAGAAGAGAGGACAAGGTCCTCTAACTTAAATGGGCCTCACCCTTTAAGGAAAAACTACACACAAAACCACAACTGAGGACTAGGTCCTCTAACTTAAATGGGCCTAGCCCCAGTAAGATAACTCACACTCAGATAAGCAAGCAACAGAGGACTAGGTCCTCCAACTTAAACGGGCCTAGCCCTGTTGAGGAAAAAACACTAGAAAGGTTAAATAGAGGATTAGATCCTCTAACATAAACAGGCCTAGCCCTGTTGAGGAAAAACACCAGAAATGTTAAATAGAGGACTAGGTCCTCTAACTTAAATGGACCTAGCTGAGGGAAACAGGAAGAAGCTAAGTCAGAAAATATCACAAATTGTAAAATTTAAACAGCAGGTAAAACTAGCTAATAATAGTAAACAACACTGCACACAATAAACTATTCTATTGAAAACTAGAAAAAAACAGGCCCCAACACAAACACGGACCTACGCCACTAGGAAACTATGTCAAAAACTAGCACACAGAAAGGATACCACTCGGAGAACAAAAAACGGGCCTAGAGTGGCCAACAAGTCTCAGCAATAACTATGGAAATTTAGCAAATCACACTGCTATTTACTACCTATGAAAAACTATTACTAAGACTATGTAAACTAAGCTATCTTATAAGTAGAAATATCAATAAGACTATAATAATAATGAAAAATATGCAACTTAGCCACGGCCAAGCAAGAAGCACTTCTGAACTCGTAGACGTGGCAAACGAGATCTGGGGATTCTTACTAGTGCACTATGGGATACCTACCTTGCCACGAGCCAACTAAGAGAGTTTGAGCTTTGTAATTGGCTCCAAACCCATATGTAAGAATGAAGGCGATATAGGACTACAGAACATGTAGTATTCACAAACAAACTAAATACAAGTTTCTCCACAAAAAGTCTTTAAAATAAGCACAAATAGTAAAAGTTAAAGAAGAAGGTAAACAGTCTATCAGACCAACCAATCTTGCAACATTTCCATAAAACACAGTAAACACAAAATATCTAATTTTTCACATAATCAATAAAAAAAAACAATTGTGGAAGATTTCCCACAGAAGGAAGTTACTTGCCCAGCAATGGATGATATGAAGACCACTGCTGATCCTCTGAAGCCTGCAAGAGCAAAAGTCTCTAAGGGCAACAAAAATGCACTGAAGCTTGTGGTGCCCAGGCTCTTGGTTTTGATTAGTTCATGCAACCAGCAGCCTGGGTACATGGAGAAGGAGCCCAAGGCTTTGGAAGACTGGTCAGCTGTTATATCCTTGGTAGGACATAACCGATACAGCTTAGGTTACTGCAGCAGTGATATATCTCGACATCTACTAATAAGGTAAGTTTATTTACACAACTGTACTTTTTTATTCTATAAATTGTCATAACTCCAAATATGCTCCATTCACAATGGGGCACTGTGTTAGGCTAAATCTGGCTTTATAGACAATCTTACCTGCATGCCTCATTTAGTATGTGTGCACACAAGTCACATTTGGATCTCATTATACCCTGGTACTCCCCTATTGACAGCATTTGGCTATGTTTGTGAAGGACAGGGCATGTGGGGTGACAAGCAGGTCCACAGGGAAAGTGTCACTCAGGCAGCACTATTATGATACAAAACCAGCAGTGGCCACTATGTGACTATATACTGATTTGGCAACTTTCACACATTTTATTGGGCTTTGTGTGCTTATGTAGATATACAATGAAACCTCAGGAAGATCTGTTTCAAAGATGCTGAATAAACTGTCCAGTCGTGATGACCAGGGCTTTTTATAGTGGCAGCAGCCCTAATGTTAAGAGTAACACTACTATTATGGCGTGAGCCCTTTACACATATGCAGTGTGGGAAACTTTGAATTAGGCACTGTGTGATACACAGGTTTCAGAATCATTTGCTTATATTGTTGCACAGAGCATAAGTTTTGTATGCTGATAAGCACTGGCTGGTGAGTAGCGCCAGGCTCATCTCATCAAACAACATGCAGCCAATTAGGCTACCTATTCCAGTGCTGTAAAGCTAAGCAGTGCAAACTATGTCTCTAAATCAAACTTATCTATGGAAATAATTGTTGGGTTGTCTTCTCAATGTATCCTCCTCAACTGCATGATACCCAACACTGTTGCTTGTTAAGAATAAGACCGACTTATACTAAAGTTCATCCATCTATGTCAAAAAGATGTTTTGTATGTCACTATGTCTTAAAAACATCCTACTAATAAAATATTCCAAATCTAAACTGTCAGCCATACCATGCTACTTTTTGCTCGGTCCTCTAATTTTAAGTAGATACTGCTATTAGAAAACAAATCTTCACAACATTATAAGTTATGGTCATTACTTAAATATGTGCAACTATGGAATCTTCATTAATTTGCTAGTTATCTGCCTAATTCAATGCAGGGTGATGGGGAGATGGAAATTATGCATGCGCTCAATGGGAACAATACACAGGAGCTCATCCTGAATGGGGTGCCAAATCATCATAGGACACACACACATGTACATAAATATGCATATATACACACACGCACTCCAAAATGAAATTTAAAGTATCACTAACTCTGCTGTATAAATCCTTTAAAATGTGGAAAGAAAGTGCACAGAGGGCACCACAACAAACTAGGAAACCTAGTGCTATGAAGCATCAGTACTACTGCTGTGTTACTTCACCTCTTAAAACAAAACCAAGTATAATGTACATAAAATAGTGTAAATATAACACTAGCATACCTCTATGTACATATAGTTTGCATATTTTATTAAAAGGTATTTAGACTGTATACATGGATATAACATATACTTAAATTATCAAATTTTAACATGTCCATAGAACACTACAAGGCTAACTGCCCTTGTGGGCCATTTTAAGCCCTGCCATTTATCCCACGTGAGAATCAAACCCTGCACCTTGCATCTAGATATTTGAAAAACTAAATTATTTTAAAGTTACTGATGAAATGAGCAATATATTGTGTGAAATGTTATTAATACACATTTTTTTCTGGTTGAAAATATGACTTCTCATAGACACCCTGTTGCTGCTGTCCTGGTCAGTCATATCAAGATTTTTCGCAGGTGCCTTTGACTGGTGGGCTATACCATGATTTCTCAGACACCCTGCATTGGATGGTCACAAAATTATGCCAACTGCAGTTGAAACAGCACAATACAGCCATATACAGCGAGTATCCAGACACAAGAAATGCTTACATTTACTTATTTATTTTACATTTGTTGACCGGGATAGTCTAACTGGATTTATGTCCATTTTCAGTACAGTCCCGGGGAGATAAGCTCCAAGGGATTACTAGACTACTAACATACAGGTACTAGTTGTTATACAGTTAAATACTACACATTTTAAATAGTTCAGGAATCTTCACAGTTTATTCAAAAAACATGTTACAAGCATTAGATAAGCCCCTGGATTCATGAAGCTTGTGCCAGGTGCCGGAGTAGCATTGGCGATCTAGTGCCAAATATGGCCGCTGAGCGATTCAGGTACGAGCTGTTTCCACGTGCACTACCAGTGTATGCCAGAGCTGCGCAGCTCCTGGTGCATGTATGCTAATTACCCCATGCGCAGCAGTGCAGCATGCAAATGAAGGTATACAGCGATTCATGAAGTGGTGCAGGCATAGCATAAGCATGAAGAAATGTAAACCAAAAAAAGGTTTACATTTTTTCAAACATAAAATCGGAGCCATGAAAGTGGACCAAACTTACGTATTATAATGTTAACATATGCCAATGGCTAAATATATAGCCAATGGCATAAAAAAAACATGCACAACACATAAAAAATAACATTTAATGTCATGGCCAAACTAACGCAAAGTAAAACCTCAGTGCATCGGTGCACAAATGGTGCGCAAACAGGATCACAGGGAAAATATATTTAGATGTCATAAAACTTCAATGTAACACAATTCATGAATTCACCATAATAGTCAATGGTATGCATGCTACACCACAACCATGGTGCAAGGGTTACTAAGGGTCTGTGACAGTGTTCTGCGTGGTAACTAGGAATTAGTAGTCAATGCCATGCAAATAAGTCAAGTAATACTGAATCACAAACGCCTCGCTGGCATAAGGATGTACCACATGGCATAGCGGTACAACACCGAGGAGTGGCCTGGAGGTAAACATGACATCAAGAGAGGGGTGCGCCACCGTAGCTGTAAGCACATTGGAGCATTGCTAATCCAGGTTGCCTGTTGCTAAGCAAAGCCGCAGGATAGGGGTGTGGAAGTAGCCATAGCTTTGCTTAGCTGAGAGCACACAAGGTAACCAAAAGTGCATGTGAACATGGATGAAAACCCGCTCAAAACCTGGTAAATGGCTGTGCACAGCGCGCACCACAGCTGAAACAGGAAGGATACAGGAAGACAATAAGGAAATGCTGCAGCATGGTAATTGGAGTACAAATGAGTAATTAACACCTAGGAACTCACAGTGGGCCATTGACAACAGCTAACAAGGCTGCTAGCAGCTACCTGCAGAACAGGGAAGGGGAGGTGCTGTACAGCAAAGAAAAGAGAACTGTCACAGAAGAACAAAGCAAACTTGCAGTAGATCAGGTACATAACACATTTCCCAACACAATCCTGGGTTATGAAAGTACAAAACAAGAAAGCCGGCAGCTGGATGCATGACTGACAATGGGAGGGGAATCGGGTTGAAAAGTGAAGTAAAGGGCAATAGATGAATCATGTCAGCCAAGCGTAAGTCAACAACAAAGGCCCCACAATAGCAGTACCTGCTGTAAAACCAATAATTAAGATACCCCGCAGCTGGAATTGCACATACACTCCCAATAACACCAGCATCATTCATTGCACAATAGTATAAGGTGTGAAAGCCCCACACACACACTTGTGTATTCCAGACACCCTGCACCATTGGTGTATACAGACAGGGAACTTTTAATATGTACATGTTAGGGGCTGCCATAGCTTTGATTCACCAGCATGTGTTGGAGACTGACGGTGGTGCAGAGGATGATTCTGACAACCATCTCAGGCACCGGAGGAGAAGAGTGTTCAGACCCAAGGTAACCTACCAGGGGCTACATGATCTGGAGATAGTAGAGCATTACAGGGTGGACAGCAGCACCATACAGCAACTTGTTGAGCTGTGCCAGCCATGCCTCATAGCCACAAGTAACAGAGGGGAACCCATCCCAGTGGACACAAAGGTATGTATAAGCTTGAGAATACTAGCCACAGGTACCTTCCAAAGGCCAACTGGGGATATCATGGGGATCTCACAGGCATCAGCATCCAGGGTACTCCACCAGTTCCTGGATGCCATGTTACCACATGCCAATGAGCACATATATGTCCCCCGAACGCAGGAGGAGTTGGCCAGCAATATGCGTCTCTTCCACCGTGTTGCAAACTACCCAGAGGTACTGGGTGCAATAGACTGCATGCACAAACACATCAAGTCACCACCTAGTGAGCAGGGTAGGTGCTACATAAACCACAAGGGATGCCCCTCCATCAACTGCCAGGTCATGTGCAATGCCCAGGGCATTATCATGGATGTGTGTGCTGGCAGCCTTGGAAGCTATCACGACTCCCACATCTGGAATGCCTCACAGCTGTATCAGGTATTTGCTAGGGGGGGCATCCCATATGGCCACCTGGTGGGGGATGCTGGCTATGCACTGGAATATTGGATGATGACTCCCATCAGAAATGCACACACAGCCATGCAAGAATGCCAAAATGAGACACACACAAAAACCAGAATCATCATAGAGCCCGTGTTTGGGATGCTGAAATCATGGTTCTGTTGCTTGGACATATCTGGTGGAGCCTTGCAGTACACTCCAGGCACATGTACCCACATCCTCATACTATGTGCCATGCTACACAATATGATCCTGCAGAAACAGCTGCAGCAGGGACAGAATGGTGAAGGCCCTCACAGCCCACCACCATTGCCAAGGGACCCACAGGCACAGAGGGACTCAGACCACAAACACCCTGTGCCAGCTCCAGTAGGCAGACGGAGGCATGCCCAGTATGCCCATGCCTTGGCAAAGAGGGAACGTATAGCACACACACTTACAGTGTAGGCACTTATGGACTAACACCCTTCTCCATCTGCACACACAGCAAACATTGATGGCACACCTACACGACCACCTGTAAATTGTCATGTATAGGTGGTCTACTGTGTGCATCCTACATAGGTAGCCCTCAACTACTGTACACACAACTGCCATTGGCACAAGGTAAGTCAATACCTGAACAGTAAATTAAGCTATCAGCATGTGTCCATACTGTATGCATAGGTTCATAGATACATAGGTAGGTACATGCCTAACTGCCCGAGGCCACTCATAAGCATAGCCAAAAAGTGTCTGCTATCGCCACCCCATTGATTAACTAACTGTCCTCTGGGGAGCAGAGCCAATTGTGGGATTCCTGGGGTGTATCCACTGTTCCCCACCCACTCTGCAAGGATTCCCTGGAGTGTTAGTGAGGGGTTTTGTATAATGTAAGCAGGGATGTAGTTCCAAATAATGGAGAGTATCCATGACATGAATCTTCTCAGATGATTTACATGTTACACAGTATACCTTAACCACAGCTTGCATATATAGGTAGTATTCCACAGAATAATAAACATGTGGAACAGACAACCACTGAAATGTGCATTAATCACCCTTGCACTACCAGTGCCTGCTCTGAGAGGTAAAATACCACTGCCAGGATTAGAACACGCAACCATGTACACAATCTTCACAATAACATACCACTAAGGTATCTGAGATGTACCGATGGCAGTTGTGTATACTGACAGGATAAAACACAAACGGTAGGAATGTGTAGAAATAGGACAAACCAACCTGTACCCAATGAAAGGTGTATGCTTTATATATATATATATATATATATATATATATATATATATATATATATATATATATATATATATATATATATATACATCAACATATATATATATATATATATATATATATATATATATATATATATATATAGAAAACAGACTGTATCAAGGTTATCAAAAAGCCAAAGTCCACTCCACGATATTTAATCTTAACGCACCTTTTATTAAAAAACAAGCAATGTTTTCGCTACAACCCCTGTTGTAGCTTCCTCAGAGTACAAAATAGGACCAGTGTCAGTTTCTTTTTAAACATAAAAGCTAAAGGTGATAATTGTTAAAAACAGATTACATTAAATAAAACATGATAACAATGTTGCTACCAGGTATAAAACATGTCCTTACACCACTTGAGAGAGCTAAGTCTCACATTAAAACTCTGAAAACATTGTTATAAATGTATATAGTCTACTAATAACAAGTAGCCGATCCCTGTCGGATCGGAGCATGCGTAAAACATAGTAAACAATAAAAATAATGATAATGAGCTGTCAGTGTCATAACAAAAGTTAATCTGACCTAGTACTAGTGTCAGAAAGTGATCGGTCCTGCGGTTATAAATTGTCAGTTGACCGCACTTATCCGGACCTAACAAGTGTAGATACTAGAGAAATAGAGTCAAAAACTGGCAGTAGTTATTAAGCTTACCAGGACTTAAGAAGTAGAAATTAGGTCCTACAACATCAGGCTTTGATATAGTAAACAATTCAATCAGCCCATTTTCCATACAAAAAAGAAATGACTTAAGTATATTCCAGACTTGAACCTTAGGTTAGAAACTAGTATTCTTTAAAAATGTGTAAGTGTTTTGAGTAAGCCAGTACCGTTAAATTATTATGGCCACACCGCTGTTAAATCATACCAAATACGAAATCAGTCACCGGTCAGAAAGAGCTATATGTTCCGTGGTAACACAAAGCAAACTAACCCAAAAAGGAGGGCGTCGTCTCCCCACGTGACCCCAAGGTCCGAGTTCTAAAAGTGATAGCACACAGTTCCAAAACATAAAGCTAGCAATGTACACACTAAGGTGCACATGAAACCAAAACCAGGCACAAGAGTTCTATGTGGACCCCCCCTTCCAGCCAAGTCGATGACCTGTATGTTAAAACCTATTTTGAAAAAAACTAAAAATGTGTATGTCACGGATCAAAAAGTCTTACAATTATTCCATACCATGAAAAACTGGGCAAGGATACTTGAACAACTCTACATTGCCTACTGAAGCTTCTTCTTCCAACAGCTCCAGTTTTATTACAGCGGCACAGCGCTCTAACCAGACGCATACTGGGGGTGTTTCTACCACCCAGTCTACAACATCAAACAGGGTCGGTACCGGCCCTACTGACAACAACCAACATCCGGTGCTTATTGGCGTTCCTTCCCTCCAGGACTGGATTTCCGACGTTAACTCCTTCTCTTTTGGACAACAGGGAGCACAGGAACTACCGGCACAAACAGACTCTAACCCAATGGACTCAATGGTGAGCAAACTTCATTCTTTTGACAACAAACTGGTCAAATTACGTAAACTTCAATTAGAAGTCTCTTATTTTAAACAATGTGTAAAGGACAAAATCATACCGAAGGGGTTGCGGAGCACTTTTGCTCCCACTGGACTTATCAACGATGACTGTTTCTTGAATGATCTAAAAATACTTTTTGACCAACAAGGTATTCAACTTCTTGACTTAATAATCAAGCACTATTCCTTGCATATTTCATCATTAACCTCAGAATTGAATGATTTAGACAATTCTATTAAGAATGACTTGGACTTTAATAACTTTAAATATGATTACACTCGCATATTTAACAGTATTGATGCCCTTCTTACGAAATTGAAAGCTAACAAAATAAAAAAACTGAACCGGGACAATTTAGCATACCAACAAAACAAGGCATATGAAAAACTTTTTCTTCCCCGTGTCCATCCTGGGAATGGTTCACAACAAGTTACTGCACAAAACAGGCCTGATGATGAATTTGACTATCACCAACAGACCCCACTACCACAAGATTCTTCAGCTTCTAATACAGGCCCTAGACGCAGTAATAGAATTCGGGCTAATCGTTTTAATTCTAACAAGAACAGGAACAACAACTCGTTTCAGCAAGGCCTTAACTCTCCCTTTCAAAACCAGAATTCTGACAACACTGGTTTTTTAGGGGCAAGATACAACACCAGGTATCAAGATCAGAGGAGGAATTGGAACAACTGACCTCCTCACACATGAATAACAGTGCTGTTTCTTCACCCTCAGACTTACCCATTATTCTTAAAAACAGTAAAGGTGACTTTAATATATATAATTTCACCAACTTTACAATTGAACAAGAATTGATTGACCTTTTATCATTGGGTAATTCATTTGTTCCTACTTGTCACTTCAACCTTACTGATACCATTATTGATGTAAAACACTTCACGAGGAAACTCAATTTGGGTTTATTATTCTCTTCTTCCATGCAGTGTGAATTAAACAGTCTAAGACTATCAAGTGTCTACAACCCTCCTTTACATTCCAGCTTAGCCTTATTTGAAAAGGCTTGTGAGGTTGACTTAAGACATCTTGAAGCCCAGGCTAAACTTCTTGCTAGAAAACAAAAGTTTAACATCACAAAAGAACAGCACACACTATTAAGGGAACTAGAAAATATCCCAATTAGAGTCCTAAAACCTGATAAGGGTGGGGGTCTTGTCATTCTTAACAATGATGATTACTCAGCAAGAATGCAGCGTATTCTTGATAGTCCAGCTTATAGGCCCTCTTCTCTTAATGAAATGAACACTACATTTGTTAGAAATAGAAGTTACTTTAGGGACCTTTTTTTAGCTGGGAAAATCAATAGTGACGTCTATCATTTCATAGACATCACTTTACCAAAAACACCTATAATTTTCGGAATTCCGAAAATTCACAAAAATCTACAGGACCCACCATTCAGAGCACTTATTGATGGGAGGTCCTCTATGACCCACCCTTGTGCTCGGTTGGTGGATAACATTCTCAGCAAATACCTTAAAATGATTCCCTGCATCTGCAAGGACTCATGGTCCTTTCTTACTAACATCAACCAATTGAAACTTAATCACGACTTTAATTTTCTGACAATTGATATTGTGGACCTATACACCTCCATTCCTCACCAGGAGGCATCAGAATGGGTTGGGTTACTGTTACATGAATTAGGAGCACCTCAAATTGAAATTGATACAGTTACTGAACTTATTGATATCATCTTAACATCTAACTTTTTCATTTTTGAAAATCATTATTTTTTACAAACTCAGGGAATAGCCATGGGCTCACCATGTGGCACAACTGTAGCCAACATGGTAGTAGCCTTTTGGGAGAAAAAATTCCTTCTTTCAAATCCTCAAGCAGCACAACACTTTATTTATTACACGAGATACCTGGATGATATCTTTGTTTTATTTCAAGGTTCTGAACAAGATGCCATCACCATCATTGACTTTATGAATGGTACCACATCATTTTTTAAGTTCACCTTTCACTTTTCAACTGACTCTATTGACTATTTGGATGTTAAACTTGAAAAGGTGAACACTACAAACACATTACTTTCCACTATACACAGGAAATCCACCTACTGTAATTCACTACTTCACTTTTCAAGTCAACACCCTTTTAGACAAAAAAGATCAATAGTCAAGGGTCAGCTGATTCGAGCAGCCAGAATGTGTAGCACCATGGAGCTTTTTGATAAGGAGTGTTCATTACTTTTTGAAATGTTTTCAAATCGTGATTACCCAGGTCAATTAATAGAAGAGCTCATAATAGAAGTCACTACTAAAAGACAGGATGGCCTTTACAAACCGTTACTCTGTAACACTTTTAGACAACCTAGGGATGAACCTATAACTGCAGATTTAAGTTCAACACTAAATCTGTTACCTACTTCAAGCCCAGTAACAGCCACCAGTAGTAAACAAAACAACTATTCTTTTAGTTTCATCACAGTGTTTAACATGGACTCTAGAATCATTAATTCTATACTATTTAAAAACTGGTATCTTATTTCCAGCAATAGTGCCCTGTTGGAAAAACTTGGGGAAAAACCACTAATAGTTTATAGGAGAGGAAAAAATTTAAAAAACTTTTTGGAAACTAAAAAACATCTAGATTTTCATTCTCGCCAGAAAGGCACTTTCTCGTGGTAATTGTAATTTCTGTAAACGCATTAGAACAGGGAACTCATTGGTTTTAAATGGCAGAAAGATTACTTGCCATTACAAAGTTAACTGTAATACAAAATTTATAGTTTACCTGGCACACTGTGTTTGTTGCTCAGCCTACTATATTGGTAAAACTGAGCAAAAATTCAAAGAGAGAATCTACCAGCATATGTATGCCATTAAAAAAGGCAAGGAAGATAATGCACTCTCGAAACACATCTCACTAAATAAAGATCACAGTTTTCTATTTTTTGCCATTGATCATGTTCCCCACAATATCAGAGGTGGTCCTGGGTCTATCATTCTGGAAACAAAAGAATTAGAGTGGCAATTAAAACTTAATGCATTCCAACCACCGGGCTTGAATGACAACTGTAATATTTCTTGTCTACTAAAATTAAAAAGCTACCTCAGATAATGACCACTTTTAGGGTTTAGGTATGGTTTTGGGTTACATTTACATCCCTTTGAGTATGCTTAACTACAGGAGTACATACTCCTGGAATATTACACTTAGGCATGTTTTTACACTAAGGTGTTCTGTGACTTTCTCTCTCTGTATTTTTTTGGTCATAACTTAGTGGGACTGCTGGGTTAAGCGTCAACTAGGACAGACCCTTGGGGATTTCTTCCTTTTTTTTCCCTGTACTCATTCTTCTGTAATTTCTGAGGTTTTTGGTTGATTTTTTTTTACGAATATACTTGTTTACCTTGGTCTGTCAAGATTGTTTATTTCTCTTTAAATATTTTGTTTTTCATGGTATGGAATAATTGTAAGACTTTTTGATCCGTGACATACACATTTTTAGTTTTTTTCAAAATAGGTTTTAACATACAGGTCATCGACTTGGCTGGAAGGGGGGGTCCACATAGAACTCTTGTGCCTGGTTTTGGTTTCATGTGCACCTTAGTGTGTACATTGCTAGCTTTATGTTTTGGAACTGTGTGCTATCACTTTTAGAACTCGGACCTTGGGGTCACGTGGGGAGATGACGCCCTCCTTTTTGGGTTAGTTTGCTTTGTGTTACCACGGAACATATAGCTCTTTCTGACCGGCGACTGATTTCGTATTTGGTATGATTTAACAGCGGTGTGGCCATAATAATTTAACGGTACTGGCTTACTCAAAACACTTACATTTTTAAAGAATACTAGTTTCTAACCTAAGGTTCAAGTCTGGAATATACTTAAGTCATTTCTTTTTGTATGGAAAATGGGCTGATTGAATTGTCCACTACATCAAAGTGTGATCTTGTAGGACCTAATTATTACTTCTTAAGTCCCGGTAATAACTACTGCCAGTTTTGACTCTATTTCTCTAGTATCTACACTTGTTAGGTCGGATAAGTGCGGTCAACTGACAATTTATAACCCTTGGGACCGATCACTTTCTGACACTAGTACTAGGTCAGATTAACTTCTGTTATGACACTCACAGCTCATTATTATTATTTTTATTGTTTACTATTTTTTACGCATGCCCCGATCCGACAAGGATCGGCTACTTGCTATTAGTAGACTATATACATTTATAACAATGTTTTTAGAGTTTTAATGTGAGACTTAGCTCTCTCAAGTGGTGTAAGGACATGTTTTATACCTGGTAGCAACATTGTTATCATGTTTTATTTAATGTAATCTGTTTTTAACAATTACGCGCATCACCTTAGTAGCTTTTATGTTTAAAAGAAACTGACACTGGTCCTATTTTGTACTCTGAGGAAGCTACAACAGGGGTTTGTAGCAGCTAAGCTTGTAAGCGTTCTTATTTTTAATAAAAGGTGCGTTAAGATTAAATATCGTGGAGTGGACTTCGTGGCTTTTTGATAACCTTGATACAGTCTGTTTTTCTTGGTTTTTCGTACTTGCAACAGTTTGTTTTCAGTGTATATATATAGAGAGATAGAGAGAGAGGGAGAGAGAAAGAGATATATGTCAATATATGGGGATATACATATATATGTAGATATATAGATAGGTTAACAACATCTACATAACCATAGAGGTACATATAAATGGGATACCTACCACATACCGACTGCTTGACATACTGACGCGTGTAATCACGAGGCTTAAAGTCCGAAAGAAAACAGTACTGAAACACCAGAAGCGCGAGGCTTAAAATCACGATGTTAAGGGACAGTTAGTCAGTGCTTCTGGTGTTGTGGTTCAGGTAGGTTACTGTGTGTAAGTGTGTTTCTGAGGTCTGTAATGTGTGTAAGTGTGTGTTCTGAGTGTGGTGTGTGTTCCTGGGGGACTGTAATGTGTGGGTGTGGGTTAGCTTTGTGCATCTGTTTGTGCGATCTAGGAGGTAGAATATTAAAGTGGGGGGTGTGGGGGCACATACACCCAAATGGGGGGTGTAGGGGGGCTTGCCCACCTGCTCATACATAGTGTAGGATGGTTTGTTTGGATGTGGTGGGTAGCAGTGTGTCTGTGTGTGCATGTGTGTGTTCCATGTTCGTGTTACTTTCGCAGGTTACTGTCACTGTCGGTAATGTGGGGTATGGGTGTCTGGGTCAGGTACGGTGGGCGTCGGAATTGTGTGGTTTTGGGATTCCATATACAGCGGTTGAAGTGTTCATATATGAGTATAACATGGACCATAGCAATCACACATTCCACTATGACCAACCATTATGAACAAAGGATATGGAGAGTACATGCCTATACACTATTACAAATATGTGCTATGAACATGAGCCAATGAGGGTCAGTCACCAACACAAATCCAATGACTGCAAATACCTATGACAGAAATACACAGCTTTCATGTAGCAACACTTTATTACATTCCAATGTATTGCCGAAAGGATTCAAGGACTAACATCACCTGCATGCTATACAGGAACCACTTAACAGTGCCTTAATGAATCAGCCTGCAATTACCATAGTATTAGTCCACTAAAGGATAGGTGTTCAAATAGGGAAGGAACCCTCATGCACATATCGATTATGTATAAAAGCAGTTCCTACACATCTGCATCTGCTATGTACACCCACCAACATCATCCCCACACCCAAACAAATTACAATACAAACTGTAATAACATCACAAATCATTCACTAGACACACTAACATGGCCCTATGTAAAATAGTTGCTGTTATACAATGGAACAGCTGCTGATGTTACAGGGTTTGTTTGCACTAATCCTGTTTCAGAGGGTTGTGTGTACACGGAAGTTATACCAATTACTGAGTAACAGCATAGTATGATACACATGTACACTAAATCAAGGATGTCTGAAACCACATAACAGTTCATGCATAGCCATACAGCCTTAGCAATGTTCTGAAATATAATAACTGCACTTACATGTAGAACAAATGCGTCTAGCCATTGCACACAATCCACAGGAGTCATGAAGCTAATATATCTCTGTCTGTCTCCATATAGCTGTTGAAATACATTACAAACAACACATCCAGGCTGTCTTCCTTGAAAGTAAGGCAAACGGACAACGCCCAAGTGGAGTACTCAGTTATACACCACTGTTGCCATGGTATCTGTGCATCTAATTGACTACTCTGGAACACCAATTGGTGGTCAGGATAGCACATGTTACCAATATTTAACTAGAAAAGGATGGCTTATCACACATTCAAACCATCCGTATATACCAGCAGAATGTTACAAAGAAGATTGAAACACAAACTGAAAAGGATTGAATCAACAGTCAACGACACCTCGGGTTACTAATAAGGTATGTAGAACACTCAGTATGTCTGTGTATTTAGGGTTACCACCTGTCCCACTTTGTGAGGGACAGTCCCTCTTTGGGCAGTTGTGTCCTGACCAAATATATTAAATGTGGCAAATGTCCTGAGATTGTAGGACATAATTATGTCCCATATGTAATGTAATAGTTGCATACAATAGTTCTTTCTGTATCTAAAATACTACATGTTACAAGTAACAGGATAAGCAACTAAACTGCTACAAGAATAAGCTTATATTGAGGCAAGAAAGGAAAGTTCTATCCCTTGTACAGACCGTGGGTTTGTGTTGGCCTGTAAAATCCGATGTGTGTCCCGAAAATGTCCCACTATGGCCATATGAAAAGGTGGCAACCCTAGCCAAAGAGGGTCAGTCACCAACACAAATCCAATGACTACAAATTCCTATGACAGAAATACACAGCTTTCATGTAGCAACACTTTATTACATTCCAATGTATTGCCGAAAGGATTCAAGGACTAACATCACCTGCATGCTATACAGGAACCACTTAACAGTGCCTTAATGAATCAGCCTGCAATTACCATAGTATTAGTCCACTAAAGGATAGGTGTTCAAATAGGGAAGGAACCCTCATGCACATATCGATTATGTATAAAAGCAGTTCCTACACACCTGCATCTGCTATGTACACCCACCAACATCATCCCCACACCCAAACAAATTACAATACAAACTGTAATAACATCACAAATCATTCACTAGACACACTAACATGGCCCTATGTAAAATAGTTGCTGTTATACAATGGAACAGCTGCTGATGTTACAGGGTTTGTTTGCACTAATCCTGTTTCAGAGGGTTGTGTGTACACCGGGAAGTTATACCAATTACTGAGTAACAGCATAGTATGATACACATGTACACTAAATCAAGGATGTCTGGTGAGCACACTGTAAACCACATAACAGTTCATGCATAGCCATACAGCCTTGAGCTGCCCAAACATCCTTGCCAGACTGAAACATCTGCAGAAGTATCAGGTACAAACAAACCCTGCATACGTAGCAATGTTCTGAAATATAATAACTGCACTTACATGTAGAACAAAATCATCTAGCCATTACACACAATCTACAGGAGTCATGAAGCTAATATATCTCTGTCTGTCTCCATATAGCTGTTGAAATACATCACAAACAACACATCCAGGCCGTCTTCCTCGAAAGTAAGGCAAACGGACAACGCCCAAGTGGAGTACTCAATTATACACCACTGTTGCCATGGTATCGGCTAATGGAGTAGCTGCACAGCTGATGTGCATCTAATTAACTACTTTGGAACACCAATTGGGGGTCAGGATAGCACATGTTACCAACATTTAACTAGAAAAGGATGGCTTATCACACATTCAAACCATCCGTATATACCAGCAGAACGTTACAAAGAAGATTGAAACACAAACTGAAAAGGATTGAATCAACAGTCAATGACACCTCGGGTTACTAATAAGGTATGTAGAACACTCAGTATGTCTGTTTATTTAGTACCTGTTCTGTAATATTTAAAGTGCATGCAATCCATATAGTGGAAACAGTTATCTTGTAATGATGTATTGTTGAGCATAGTAACGCTTGTAGTATTTATGTGTGTACTGCTGTAGGTCACAAGGCAAACACCGCATACACCACAAGGGATGCTATATAAGGGCTTTGAACACAAATATTCCTCACCAGCCTCTGTCAGTGGCAGGGCTGGTCCAACAAGTATGTGCTATAACAGGGGATAGTATATGTTGATATATTGTAACAGTAGCCATATGTATGGGTGTATTACTGAGAATAACATATCGAAGGTTGGCCCACTGTGCAATTATGATTTGCATTGTGGGATATTGTGCCAATAACTGTGTAATGTACAGTATTGTAGGCAGATATGTATTACAAGTTACATAGCATTACTGTTATGTTAGGCAAACATTAGCTATGTCTATTGGCATTTACAATACACAACAACAGGATACATATGACTTGTAGTCACCTGACAGTTTATCATCATGATACCAAAGTAAAATGGAAGAGCTAGTTAACTATCCATGCACATAAGACGTAATAAGTGCAAAGGTAGGTACTAGGCTGTCTTACCAAGGGTATTTATAAGCCTAGCTAGAGTGTGTTGGCTTTTGCCACCCCCAAAGGTTAGTTCCCTGTGCATCTGAACAGCAGAGCCATTAGTTCCCTGTGCCTCTGTCCAGCAGAGCCACTGCAGTGATCCCCGGGGTACATGTCTGTCTCACATCCACACGTCAAGGTTTCCCTTGAAGAGTGCTAGTGAGGGGCTCTGCCTGATGTACATTGGAATCATGTTCTAAAGTATGGGGAGTCTCCGGGTCAGAAATCTATGCATCCAGCACTTCCTAGTCATCGGTGTGGTTAGGTGTATATCCCTAGAGCATGTGGCTCTCAGGGGCCTCTGTTTAGGTGGTGCATATCCAGAAATACTGGGTTGGACATGGGCCTTGTATGTCAGGCAGAGATCACCTGTGAGTATGCGGTATGCAACCGAGTACAGCTGGAGTTTCTTAGATTGGGCTGCATAGGTCATCTGTTTGAGGTCAGTAATCCTCTTGGTGTGGTACTGTTGTGGTCTTCCAAGCTGTTGCAGTTGTCTTGTAAGGTATATCCCAAATGGGGTGTTGTATCCTTTAATGGGTCTAATAAGTCATGAGTAGAGAGGCACAATGGCCTCCTTTGTTCTGGATGCAAACCCATTAGAGATTAGGGGGGCCACGTAGAAGGATATTCTAACCACATTGTCATTATGGGTATCGAAGGAGAGATTGCTATCTACTGGGGTTCCCAGATCCCTTATTAACTTTTATGTATGTAGGGGACTAGCACCTATGTGGTAGTCCATGGGTAATTAGTTATATCCAAAGGGGATGACTATGCACTTTTTGGCATTCAGCTTCAGGCCATGATATTGACACCAGGTATCCATCTCAGTGCAACCCTTCCTGAGGGTGTCTGTAACAGCTGGGAAAACAATTATGTCCCCTAGTTTGCAGTCGTCTGCAAACCTTTTCAGCCAAAGCCCTCCTGTGCTTGCCTGTACATCAGAGAATATATACCGAACATGAGGGGTCCTAGGCCTGAGCCCTGGGGGATGCCACTTGTAACTGGTATACAGTCGTACCTAGGGTATGCAACTCCCACTGTGCGGATTCTGTCCATAAGCCATTTTGCAAACCATCACATGATGTAGGGGTTAATGTTCAGGCAGATGGGTATGTCGATAATACCAGAATGAGGAATGGTGTTGAAAGCCTTTGAGAGATCTAGGTAGGCTGTGTGGACCTCCTTACCCTCATCTAATGCCTTGGTAACTGTCTCTAAGAAGTCCACCAGGTTTAGGAGGCATGGTGGGCTATTAATAAAGCCAAACTGGGAGGGGTCAAAGGTTTGGAGGTACCCAATGTCTCTGTGACTGAGATCCATGATGATGTGCTCCATAGCCTTACAGACCAGGCTAGTCAGGCCTATAGGGCAATAGGTCCCATGGTCCATTTTGGCGCCACCTTTGTGGAGTGGGATAACTGTTGCTGTGCACCATTCAGGGGGCACAAAGCCCAATGCGAGGCTATTATTGAACATGGTGCATAGGTGGGGAGCCAGTACATTCTGAAGTTCGTGTAAAACGCAGCCTGGGATGTTGTCCGGTCCCATGGATGCTGTGATATTGGCTTTAGAGTGTGCAGCTTTTACCTGCATAGTTGTGAGTACAGGGACTCTGCACTCTTCCTGTATAGATATGGGCCCTTTAGGGGGTGAGAGGGGGGAAAGGTAGCACTGAACCTATCTGCCAGGATGTTGGCAATATCATTTGGTTCTGTAATGTTCATGCCTTTGTGCTGTAACTCAGAGCAGATCTGGGTGTTGACATTGAGATATTTGACATAGCTATAGAATGCTTTGTGGTTGTTGTTGGAATTAGTGGTGGTTTTGTTTTCATAGCTAGCTTTGGAGGATCTTATAAGGGATCTCGCCTTCTTACTGAGGCTGACCAGGGAGCTCCTCCATGCATGGGATTGTACTCTCTTTTGCAAGAGTTTCTTCCTCCTGTTGTACAGTTTGTTTATGGCAGGGGACCACCAGATTGGCTTCCTTAATTAGGAGTATAGTGTCTTGGTTCTGTTTGGGATAGCATGATCCATGCACTCGTGTAAGTGCTTATAGAGTGCATTTGTGTAGGATTCAGCAGTTGTAACTGTATTGTCCATCTACATGGGTGTCATGACATTCACCATGTCTGTTTTAAGAAGCATGAAGTTGGCTTTGTAGACATATTATACTGTGGTTCCCTTAATAGGGGGTGGGGGCGAGATGTGGATATAAACGCTGTTCAGCTTATGGTCGGATCAGACCAATGAGGACTTGACTTCAGGTGTGGAACACCGGTCACTCATGTTGGTAATGCCTAGGTGTAGGATATTGTTGCCCCTGGTGGGTGTGTGGATATGTTGATCCAGGGCATTGATGTTTATGAATTCCAGAAAGCGTTGAGCTAATGAGTTGGTACATGAGTAGTTTTCTCAGTTAATGGTGGGGTAGATTCAGTGAGACTATGTGATGAGTGTGGTGTGGTGCGAATGTTTACCTTCTCCACATGACTGCCAGGGTCCGGCTTGGTTGGAGAGAGCTTTACCTCCAGTTTGGCTAGATAAGTGCATCTCTCACAGGTTGTAGTGTTGGATGGTAGGCGGAGAGGGTTGTCTGTGTACATGCGGCAATTTCTACATTGCCTCAAGATGTCCAGATTCATCAGATAGACAGGAGAGAACACTGGCATCTGACCCTTGGACATGCCTGAATATAAAATTTATTTCCCCTAGATAAGTGAGGAAAGTGAGTGCAAGAGCTATTTTACTCTAAGCAAGTGAGAAAAGTATGAACAAAACCTGTTTACCTCTAGATAATGAGGAAGATTGAGTGCTATAGTAATTAGTAGCTTATGTAGTTCTTACAAGTTCTGAACAAGTGCTGAGCATGAATAAGCAATCCAGATAGGGTCTTGGATAACATAAACACACTGTCCCCCCTCCATCAGGTACACAATCATATATCCATGTACACCACAGAGCCCCTGTACCCACAACTATGCAGGTACAAGCTGCACTCAGGCTGCATGGGACCTGTCCACATCACAGGTTGTATCATACACATATGGCAAAACAAGTTGCTCTCCATGTACACATCATGTAAAACATAGCTCCATGTCAGGCTGTGTACACACTGAATGGTGCACACCAACAGGTATCACAACCCACAAAGGGGGAGACACCACTGATAATGGGAAGTACTGCACTACTACCCTGCTGAGTCTGGTCTGAAAGGCCATAAACCTTGATCAAATTATCTGATGTCAGCAGTACAGATGTAGATGACAGTAAGGTTGATTTCACACTGCATATCATAACCTTGCCAGGTCATAGGACATCATCACCCATACTGTGTTCCACTTACACTTGGTATACTAGATGTGCATTCCTATGTCACAGGAGTGTTTTGCAATGGGACTGCTGGCAGAACCAACACTACAGAAGGTGTCTGAATAATACATGCTCATCACACCAGTGACAGCTACAGTAAGACAGGGTTAATTAATTGTATTCCCCCTCATTGTAGTCCATACCACACAGACAAACAGAAGGCATCTGCCTATTGAAGTATGCAAATGACTATGACCTAGGAGCAATAGCCAACTCAAGAGTGTTGTGGACATCATACAGAAGGGGCTTTGTGGGTGAGGTGTGTGTGACATATGGCCACAATCTGACAGCTACATATTGCATTGTCACCCCTATATTAATAACCCTGTACCCATGAACTACCACCTAGGCAGCGGTCAACATAATGGACACTGTGTGTAAGGGATGCAGCTGGGCAGTTGCCTTTCCTGTGTTAGCTACGTCACCCCACCTGTCAGGTAGTCATATGTGGCAACCCTAATCATGACAGGGTGCCATCCATGAATATAGAGATCATTGTCCAGCCATACACAACACTCAAGTGACCCATATCAGATCACATATTTCCTTTAAGGGGTATTGGCCATGTGCAAATGGCCTACACTAGCCTTCCCATTCCCCATCCCCACTATGCAGCATGATGTATACCCTGAATAAATCCATGTCCAACAAAGTGATGTTGGACATGCTACACTTACACATCCTGATCTCAAACACATACTTCATGGACATCCACCTTCCTAGTACTAGGATCACCACATGCTGGACAGATCCTTGTCCCATACACTTTACATAGTCCTGCCATACTATGCATTCCTGTCCAGCAAAGCTGCACATCACTCCCCTCTCAGGCATGGTGTGATGACCGCGTGGTAAATGTATCATTAACCCTGTGGATCAGTAATGTGGCACTGCTCCACCTGGCCCCAGAGACCCGCCTGTTGGCTATAGCCAGGAATCCTTTCATCCTAGATTCATACATGGCCCATGGCATATAGCCTACTAGTTGACTTTGACTGTACATGCTATAGTTGATATCCATCCCTGCAAATACCATCTGGCTAGCCAGTGTCCCATGTGTATCACATGTGCAACACAGGTGATACATGGCAGGATGCTGAATTGCTGTACAGTGCCGTGTAGATGTATATGGCAGAACACATACATGTAAAACCTTACATGAGCAAGTCTGCAGGGTCACAGGTCATGTCTGTTAAGGCAGTGTAAGTCTTTATATGTGACATATACACAGCATCAAGGTTGACTGCATTAATGTGGACAAATCGAGCCATGTGCTGGTAGGTAGGAACACCAGTACAGGCAAACAGACATGCCCACATCAAGACAGCATCCACAAGGAGTATGAGCAATGTATTCAGGTGGCACACACACATATATGGTGATAATATCCACTCACCATTGAGTGTCATGTGTGTGACACAAACATGTCAGTGGTGTTAGTGTCATGTAGATTTGCAAATACAACTATTTAATCGTAATAAATGCGATACACATGTATGTTCAGCTGTAGCTCTGTATTTCTCTGTGAGTTACTGTGATCTGTCTCCATCATTATGTCTTCCAGGTATGCCTCATGCAAGGCTACCCCCTTATACCCACTTGGAGGATGAGACCCTCATCCCATACCTACATGACAATCATGATATCCTGTTCAGCCATGTGCCACAGGATACACAGCAGCGGGATGCCCTGTGGATGGAACTTCGCAGGAGGGTTAATGATGTGGGTGGCCAGAACCGCACATACCAGCAGGTGCGCAGACACTGCACAGACCTCATTAGATGGGCAAAACAGCATGCAAATGCAATCACCAGGGAACAAGGCACAACAGGTGGTGGACCACCAACCCAGCCCCCACTCACATGTACCAAGGAGCTACTGGCCAACCTGGGAACACCTGCAGAACAACATCCACAAGCCTCAGCCGATATTGTGGAGGTGGGTGTCTCTCAACCACTGAACCTGGAGTTGCCTGGTAAGTCAGTACTGCACCTATAACAACTATATTCCATATAGTTGCATGTGTCACTGTACAATATGTAATTTAACATCATATGCAAGGCATGTATACATACATGCTGCATACTATAGTATGCTACTATGTGTATGCACACATGTGCATACATCATAGTACAGTCTAATGTACTGGTGTATGTGTTAACATGCACATTGCACCTGTAGCCATCATGCAGGTGTGGATAATGCTCATACTGCTGTGTTACTCCTATTTAGGTACCTCTGGTGTTCCGCTGCAATAGCAGCCCGTTGCAGGTGAGACTGTTATTATTTATCAGGCATCATAATTTACAGATCTATCTGCCATGTGGCCATTTACAACATGTACACATAATGTATGGTCCTGTCACAATATACAGGTCGGACCTGCAATGCATCACAATGCCTACCCATGTGCAACACTTGCAAACTATGTGAATCACCTCACTGACATGAATCCTCACAAACTGTCATTGCCAGATGTGTGGACAGCTGTGCATACAATGGTAGAGGTGCTGTTCACTGTAGGGACATGTACTACACATCAGAACTTCACATGTGGGGAATACAAACAGTACTACACAGTGGGCTGGAGTATGGCCAGCCCACAGGATTCACTGATGTGTATCATAGCCCTGCTATGAATGTCACACAATGTGATGTGCTATCTTGACATGTCCATGACATCTAGTGGCCTGGCTGCAACACTGCCTAACTAACCTGAAAACATATCCCACATACCACCCTTTGTCTGCATAACCCTGTCGTCAGTGGAGCATATGACATCTATGGGTGTATGTCATATGGAACAACACAGACATGTGAAATAAATGCCCGTCACAATAATTTGGCCAACACATGTACACACATGGCCATGGAGGATGGCCAGAGACATGAAGCAACACACACAGTAGAAGTGATGTTCTTGTGTGTACACCCTGTAGCACAATGGCTACACACGGTCCAACTATGGCCTTTGTGTAATGGTTATATTGTAGATGTGGAACACTAGACATCCTACAGGCCTGTGCACATCTTGTGTAGGCTTGACATCAATCCACCACATAAGATGTGTTGAACATCTTGAGGGTGACACAACATGATAGCAGTCACCTGTACAGTATCCACATCAGCCCACAAATACAGTCCATTCCCCTTGCTGGTGTTGGACATCAATGTCATACTTGCTCCTCATGTGTGTGTGTGTGTGTGTGTGTGTGTGTGTGTGGTACACAGATGCCATGTGGGACATGGTGTACTGACGTGTTCGCCATGTCTGGCCATAGTTGCCAGGCAGCAGCAATATGGTTGTAGATGTGCAGGGGGTGTCATCCGTATACCCTTCAGTGACCTGTGTCACACATTCTACATTATGGTTTAGTGTGTATACACCTCAGTGACGTGGGTCACATTCCACAGTATATATGTATTGTATCTGAACACAGTCATGGCTATGAACTGTGTCTGTAACTCACACTGTATAGCAATACAGATGCCTCAAAATTCCCTGCAATGGCCATGCACATCAGCTAAATGTGCAGTATATCTGCAGGGCGGACAGACAACACTGCATTGAGACACCATTACCCCACTGTATATTTGACAGGACACCATTGTGTTAAACATGTATGCATGTCATTGCACACATCAGCAGATCATATGTCATACTACATGTGATTGTCAAGGTCATATGCCACACATCAGGCAGGTGTACTGTTAACCTGTGCTGGTCTACATGGTGTAACACAGGGATGTATGCTAACTACACTATGATTGTGTAATTTGCATGCTGTCTGCTATGACACATGCATGCTGTTGTGTGCAACCCAGGGATGTATGATAACTACCACTACTATTGTCTGTGCTGCATGCCGTCTGCCATATCACATGCATGTTACATGCCTTCTGTCATTTCCCACGTGTGTATGTGTCTGTGTGTGTCTGTGTGTGTGTGTCTATTGTATAGATTGTAATGCACAGTTCTTGTCTGTCCTCACAGGTGATGTAGGTGCATTGCCCTCCTGCAAACCATCTGATATTAGTGTCCCCACAGACTCTAGCAGTGATGACGAACGTATGATTGAGGCACAGGCAAGGTTGTCAGGGGCTGAAACTGTGCCATTGGTTGCCATTCCAGCTATATCCCCCTCATCCCCGCACACAGATCTCATGCCTGCACATACCCCATCACCAGTGGCCACAGAGGAAGGACAGTTGGCATGTGGTAGCTTGGAACAGGAAAGTGTGGCTGCTATGGAAGGTGTGCCTGCACACCATGGTGTCAGCCAACTGACTGGTGGTGCCCTACACAGGCATGTGGCCAGTGCTGCTCATAGGAAAACCTCTGTCCAACATGCTCCTGCAAGACAGAGCACAGCAGCTGGTGTCACCAGATGCATGTTTCAGGCTGTAATGGAGGCACAGGCACATGTTGAATGGCATAACAGAGAAGATCAGAGGCTTCAGAGGGCTGCTGTCTGTTCTTTAAACAACAACATTCAGGAAATGGTAAATGCTTAACAGCAGATTGCTAAAGCTTTAGATAGACGGTTGGGAGACATGGTTGGAGTCCTTGACTGTGGCATGACAATCCACGAGCGTGAGCTGTCTATGTTGGAACATCTGGTATGAGTGAGGCATCGGGCACGTGGACATAGGCCTGCTACATCACCTGTTTCAGGTCTACGTGTATGAGTTACCTCACATGTCAGCTCTCATAGTGGCAGTAGCAGCAGCAGCAGTGCATTTGGTGCTGTGTTGTCCACACCATGACACAGCAGTCCACATGCACATGGTCCGGGACGGTCCCAACAGGGACACAGTTCCAGTGGACAAATGTCATCAGACAGTACCCAATCTGCACCTCTGCCTGGTAGTGCCCGTGCAACCCCTGGCAGGCACAGGTCACATGTCCGTGGCCGGAAACCATGAACTGTAAAACCTGGCCTGTACAGTCCGCAGTTGTCAATAATACCCCTGTGTAGGCCAGACACATGCCAGAACTGTGTGCATACATACATGCACACACTGGAAACATATTTAGGGCACCACAACACACACATGCATAACATCCACACATGCCCAATTAGATCAAAGGCCCTAACCCACACACATGATGTCATCCAGTGGTCCAGCCTAGGCCTCTGGCAAACATGATCACCCTGTGCATATGATGATGCCTGTGCCCCATCCCTGACATCCACATGATCGGTGCAGGGACATGCTCATATGGTCTGATGCACAGGGTGAACAGACTAGGAAGATAAGTGTAGTTTACAATTGTTGAGTACTGTTGATAGGCAGCAGATATACCATGTACTACAGGTGTACAATGCATTTCATACTGTTAACAGTATGTGTCTTATGTAACAACAGTAAGTGCATGTTGATCATGATGTTCTACTGTCCTCCTTCAGGTCTAATTGCACGTGCCGGTGGATGTCAGTGTTTGCAGTTAGTGTCCCATATGTCAATGTGGACTACTCATGGGTATGTATGAATATACTGGTATGCACCGTGTAGCTGCCACATAACAGTGAGAATGTCCCACGTTCCAAACATGTCTACTGATCCAAGAGCATGATAGCTGTGTATTAAGCTACTGTGGCTACAGACGTGACATCCATACTGGGTGACATCACAGGTACAGTTACATGGAGTGGTGAGGTAAGAGAGCGGTCTAGCTGATTACAAGGGTAGAGACCAGTGGGAAGCGTGATGCCTCATTGGAAAGTAGTAATACACGTTCCCATGACAGGATGCCAACACACAACTGCACCCACACACTCAGGTATTGACACACATGTATTCAGTGACACAGTAACACACCCACACACTCACGGATTCACCAACACAGTAACACACACTCACACACAGTAGCTACTGTTGAGGTGAGGACCCCTGCCTATGTGCAAATCATCATTACAGTACTGTGCACCTACATGATGTGCCACAGAGAATACACATGTACAGGTAGTCAGTATGGCCTAAGATTGGGGACATCAACACGGATAGTAGATTGCATCGCCTGGATGGGAGGAGGGGTCTTATCAGTTCAGTATGTTAACATACATCCTCACTCCAGGGACCAGACAGCCATACATACACACACACACACACACACACACACACACACACACACACACACACACACACACACTGTGGCATTCAGTATTGAATACACCTATGTCACGCACATACAGATACCTCACGTGTGAGATACATGCCCCTGCCTATGTCCTGCTTTCTACATTGCAGTCTGTACAGATTTGTACACTAATGTACAGGAGAGTGAGTAACAACTGAGATGTATTCACACCATACGTAACATATATGGACACACACGCAACCACACATGCCAGTACTGTGAATCAAAGACCTGCCTAGCTCATTATATGTATAACAGACTTACAGCAGTATTGCACGCATTACAAAGTGTACTGACGCTTCCTTTGGCAGCAGTGCTGATATATGCACATGGGACATCTTAACTGTTAACAGGTGTCAAGTGATTTACCTTCGGTGTCACCCTGACCGCTGTCTAAGTTGCATGTTATGTCCTTCAATTAACGAAACCATTGCTTACCAGTTACACAGGTTATTGTATGACTGCTTGTGACACACCTGTGAGGCGTCCTCAGCAAACATCCATCTGCAAAGATGCCCCACCACTTAGTTATTTCCACACATCTGTCCATACCTGAGGTACATCTTTCCATACATTCAGCATATGACCATATGCAGTTGGCAATGTTGAGGCTGCATTGCAACTGCATGATGTACTAGGATACACATCACCTGCATACATCAGCAACTGAACACGCATGGTATCTGAACACACACCACTACATGTACATGTGTGTAGGTCCTACAATCCTGTCATTTGGGCATGTTTGTAGGCATTGCACTTTGTGGACATGTGTAATGACATACATGACACATGGACTGTTGTATGATATGATAGGTACAATGGGTGACCGGTACAGAGGGAATGTTACCTCTGTCAACATTGATATCACACCTTATGTACTGTTAGCATTCAGCAGCCATGGACCTACATTCCATGTGCATGTGTGTAATGGCTGTAGCCACCTGTCTGCACAAAGGACAACAACAGCTATGCTATTTACATGTATGTTGTGTGTGTGTGTGTGTGTGTGTGTGTGTGTGTGTGTGTGTGTGTGTGTGGCATGTACATACCCAGTGCATGTACATGTATGTTATATCCACAAATGA
This sequence comes from Protopterus annectens, assembly GCF_019279795.1. NCBI lineage: Eukaryota > Metazoa > Chordata > Ceratodontiformes > Protopteridae > Protopterus > Protopterus annectens. The sequence goes on from NC_056733.1 coordinate 1,973,369,419, forward strand.
GGGTGTGTACTGGTGTACAGCAACAGTCATCTGCTAATGCTGTAAATAACCGAGGGCCCCTGGTATGTGTACAGCTGACCTGGGTACAGACAGTGGTATCACTGCATTGCATAACACATGATGCAACTGTGTCAGTACATGGGTACTCTCTACTGTTTATGTAGAGCTTGGTACAGTCCACTAGTGAAGGGTCACATGGTGGTGTACTCCTATATGTCCTACAACATGTACGGATGCGTGTTGGTGGTCCGAGGGCATGGTGGTTTATGAGGTTTACATCCTAGAATGCAGCATGTGACACTGTGTCCTGCACATGACTCATCTGTGATGCCTTTCGTGGGGGTACTGGTCAGTACATGTGAGTGGCCTCTATGTATGTGGGGACACCACCACCTGGAGCGGTCCATACCTGTGTTATGGCCCACATGTCTGGTTCTGAGGTATATGGTGGTAGTGCTATTGTGCACTACAGAGACATCAGCCAGGTGTTCCTCACTGCACAGATGTCAGTACTCCCCATTGTTGGATCTACAGTGAGCAGCTGTGATTATGGATGCTACACATCTAGCACTGGTTAGCATAAGCATACAATGTAGTTGTCCTGTAGGTGTCAGGGTGTTATCCTGTGTTTAGGACATTTTCCTTGGAATGGCACTGTATGGGCGGATGCGACTTGGGTATTATCCCCACTCCCTTGAATCATGGATGCATGTGATATGTGGCAAAGGCCTGTCTACTGTCAGTCATGTCATCCCAGAATGACAAACACTGGACAACCTCATACTTACAGCAGGACATTGGCTCACTGTGTTGTTCAAGCAGTTGCCACTTCTAGCAAGGCTCATTGTGTTGGTCAAGCAGTTTCCACTCCTAGCAAGACATTACTGCGAGTGGTGATATTGTCCTTGGTTAGGATGGTACATCTAAGGAGATGGAGAGCAGCAGATGTTGTGTAAAAGACCGGTGTCAGATATATGTAGAGCAGCGTTCCTGCTAACAATGATAACTACTAACACCAGAGCCCATTACAATGTGTTCTTTACATCTACCTGTAATAGCATGGCCACTGTGGCTTTCCGTGTTTAGAATCAGAGTACATCCCAGACAGCCCTGTGCTACTAAGTGCATGAGCATGCCCAGTATAACCTTGTGTAGATGGACACATAGTGCATTCCGAACAGCCCTGTGCTACTAAGTGTGTGAGCATGCCCAGTGACACCTTGTGTCGGTTATGTGTCTCTGTGTATGGGCATGGCCATTGTAACCCTGTATAGTGATAGTAGTCGTCCATTCCACAGATGGGCATACTCCAGGTCAGGATGGATTCCTACTTTAAACACACAGGTTCACAGGTATGTACATCTTAACTGCCAGCATCCCTGTTGATGTCCGCATTACTAGAAGGTCAAAATGACAGCCTTGAAATGTGTAGTCTGTGTGGCTCGACTCATAACTATGTAGTATTGTAATAGTGATCTGTAAATAGGCAGGTGTTCCGTTCCCACCATTGGTGTGTGTGTGTGTGTGTGTGTGTGTGTGTGTGTGTGTGTGTGTGTGTGTGTGTGTGTGTGTCCCCGTTTGCCAGAGGACTGAAAAATGCTTTTAGACTGCTCACACTCCATACAATTCTTATACCCACCTTTGGCAGGGCTTATTATGTCACCCACCTACAACTACACCTCTGGGAGTGCTGTGTCCCAATAATCTTGGTAGCATGTTCTGTAACTGTGTAATGCTGTAGTGTAATAAAGTAGTTAGGGCAGTGTTATAATCCCAGACTTGCCATGTGTGTGTGTGTGTGTGTGTGTGTGTGTGTGTGTGTGTGTGTGTGTGTGTGTGTGTTTGTCCCTGTTTCCCTGAGGACTGAGTAATGCTTTTAGACTGCTCACGCTCCATACATTTCTTTTGCCCACCTTTGGCAAGGCTGATGATGTCACCCATCTACAAATACACCTCTGGGAGTGCTATGTCCCAGTAATCTCGGTAGTGTGTTCTGTAACTGGGTAATGCTGTAGTGAAATAAAGTAGTTAGGTCGGTGTTTTAATCCCAGACTTGTCGTGTGTGTGTGTGTGTGTGTGTGTGTGTGTGTGTGTGTGTGTGTGTGTGTGTGTGTGTGTGTGTGTGTGTGTGTGTGTCTGTGTTTGTCCCCGTCTGCCTGAGGACTGAGTAATCCTTTTAGACTGCTCACACTCTATACATTTCTTATACCCACCTTTGGCAAGGCTGATGATGTCACCCATCTACAAATACACCTCTGGGAGTGCTGTGTCCCAGTAATCTTGGTAGCGCATTCTGTAACTGCATAATACTGTAGTGTAATAAATTAGTTAGGTCGGTGTTCTAATCCCAGACTTGCAGTGTGTGTGTGTGTGTGTGTGTTTGTAACCATCTGCCTGAGGACTGAGAAATGCTTCTAGACTGCTCACACTCCATACATTTCTTATATGCACCTTTGGCAAGGCTGATGATGTCACCCATCTACAAATACACCTCTGGGAGTGCTGTGTCCCAGTAATCATGGTAACATGTTCTGTAACTGCGTAATGCTGTAGTGTAATAAAGTAGTTAGATCAGTGTTCTAATCCCAGACTTGCCGTGTGTGTGTGTGTGTGTGTGTGTGTGTGTGTGTGTGTGTGTGTGTGTGTGTCTGTGTATGTTTGTCCCCATCGGCCTGAGGACTGAGTAATGCTTTTAGACTGCTCACACCCCATACATTTCTTAAACCCACCTTTGGCAAGGCTGATGATGTCACCCATCTACAAATACACTTCTGGGAGTGCTGTGTCCAAGTAATCTCGGTAGTGCGTTCTGTAACTGCATAATGCTGTAGTTTAATAAAGTAGTTAGTCGGTGTTCTAATCCCAGACTTGCTCTGTGTGTGTGTGTGTGTCTGTGTTTGTCCCCGTCTGCCTGAGGACTGAGTAATACTTTTAGACTGCTCACACTCCATACATTTCTTATACCCACCTTTGGCAAGGCTGATGATGTCACCCATTTATAAATACACCTCTGGGAGTGCTGTGTCCCAGTAATTTCGGTAGCGTGTTCTGTAACTGCGTAATGCTGTACTGTAATAAAGTAGTTAGGTCGGTGTTCTAATCCCAGACATGCCAAGTGTGTGTGTGTGTGTGTGTGTGTGTGTGTGTGTGTGTGTGTGTGTGTGTGTGTCTGTCTGCCTGGGTGAGACAAGTTCAGTGCTTTGTAGAGTATGCACTCTCTGTACAAATCGCATGACCACCTTTGTCATTTCTGCTGTTGTCACCCACCTAGGTATACACCTGTAGGCATGCCCTAAAAGCGTATTGCTGCAGTGTGATATGGTAGGTAGGGGTTTGTATACAGGACATGGCAAGTGTGTGTTTGTCTGTCAGAGCCTGTGTAGAGGTGGCTGTGATTGTCTTACCATTGGACATGTTTGGGAGCGGATTTTGTAGTTTTCCTATATGGTTTCCATCTTATGGCACATTGGCCACCTCACGAGGAGTACAGCTGTGAGTCAGCCACGGGACTGTGTTGGCAAGCCATACCCATACATCTGGCAAAAGGCCTGGTGAACAAAGTATGCAGCCCTACTAGTTCCCGGTATATGTCCTGCACACATGTGCCATGCATAAACAAACTTGCCTAGGATATACCACTATGTTGCTAGTACCATATACATTGATGACAGATAGCAGGCATGGTGTGAATGCAGTGGCCTTCAGAGGACATAGCACCCTGTACATTGGTACAATAGGCACATATATGTGGACATTGTGCCTTCACTATGTTCCACAATGAATGTCTGCAACATATGTGGTGCCATCAAATGTGATCCACAGAGGCCAGACAATGCTGTACACATGTGCCCTGTATGGACCCATGCCACTGACAACACAGAATACCTGTATCATACTATCAATGCAGGTGCAGGGTCGACCTTCTCACTATAAGCAGGTTTCACCACACCAGGCCAGTATTGGCATATCGGGGGATAACAGGCTGTGTACACATGTGTCTGCCAAACCATGTCACTGTACAGTATTGTGGGACATGCACATCCCAGGCAATGTCCATGTGAAGGACTATCAAACACAGACATGGCATGCATTGCAAAGCTATGGCCATACACGTTGGTAACCAGGATGTCAGGCCAGATAATGCAGTACCCATCTGTGTGGGACATTGCAGACAGTACACCCCTGCACTGCACACCATTGTCGGGTGATGTGATGTCAAGGATTACCCCTCACCCAGCCTTGTACAGCCATCTTGCACAGCCAACCACTACACTCCCATGAAGCAATGCATACCTGCATGCCAGTACTGGCACCTTGTGTCTGCATGTGGGTTGTGATGCTCCCAACCATAGGCACTCCCAGTATAACCCTTGTTGGCATACCAACAGATGTCAAGCACTTTCACATGCCCTAGCCCATAGAACCTCTAGATATCCCCTGTGGTACATGCAGTCCTGTGCATTACTGCAGTGTAGTAAACTAAGTAGTTAGGTTGTGTATTTGTGGCCCTGGCAAAGAGTGTTAATGTGTGTCCATTAGAGAGTGTGGTTGTGGTGACAATGGCATCCGTTCATGTGGACAGCCATGTGTGCCACACCTAATGTATGTCTACTATATCTCTGTTGCAGATGTCACTCACCTACAAACATATATGTTCTTACAGCACAGCAACATGTCACCTTTGTGGCACATGTAGTAACGTCATGCACATGTAATAGTAATGAGTAGTCAGTCAGGGGTTTGACCCCTGTACTGTTCAGCATGTGGCAGACGATGCTTAGGGTTAAGACTCCAAGCCCTTCCCTGGTGTATTTTGCCTGTCCCACCCACACACTCTCTGGTGGATGTGAAGGAGTACACCTGCACAGCAGCAGCATGTGTATTGTAAGTGATGGACGGGGTCAGGTGATGGCCTCTGCATCTTTTGCAGTCCTCCTCTAGCTGACTGCATGTGGTACAGCTGTGATGGTGTTCCCATAGCCATCTGCATGATAAACACAGTACACTATCTAGGGAAAACATGTTGTTATTTGGCCATGACAGTCGCTGTGAGTGGTACCTGGATGTGGTGTTCTGACACGGCATCGCAGATGATATCTGGATGTACCTCATCCATTTTCCACAGTGGGAAATAGCCTAAAGACAGGAGGGTGATGTGCCACACATGACTACAGCATGTAAGTGCAGCTATGCTGCATTGAGACTACTGCCTGTTTAGCATGTGTGTGGTAATGGCTATTCTGCATGTTATAATACAGACATGGCACTGCTTTGTCCATGAGGGACCCCCATCTGTAGGGCCATCTGTGAACTGGTCAGTGTGTGCAACCATATGTTTCTTATGTTACACACTGAACACACATCTGTGCACAGCAGAAGCATGGTGTGAGGACTGCAGACAGTACATGATGATAGGGATGTGTTACTGCGATCGCATCCTTGACTAGACATGTGTCACATGAGACAGTGGTATGACAGACACTGCCTGGGGTTCCCAGTGACAAGCCAATAATGGGCAACTGTTCATAGCTGCAGTCACACATCCACTACACATTGTACAGATGGCATGCAGTATATATGCATGTGTTGTGCTCCCTCTGCAATGTATACCATCTGTTGTGTTGGGTTGATGGTGATATCTATGCATACTGTTGTAGGTAATCCTGTATGCTGTTGTGTTGGCTTGATGGTGTTATCTATGCATACTGTCGTAGGTAATCCTGTATGCTGTTGTCTATCACTAAGCCATATGTGGGTTTAAACTGCAACACTATAGGCTGAATCGGTTGGGAGTCCCGGCAGAATCTCCTATCCCACTTCAGCTGACCCTGGCACCGGGCACTAGCACATCTGGGGCCCAGTCTTAGACATCAACCTCTGTTGGCTCTGCACCACCGAGGATGGAGCATGTACCCCCTGGGAGCGGGACCAGACAGGTACATGTTTGCTGTTGTGTGGTCCCGGACGTGTTGCGTTGGTGGCTCACTAAGCAGTTCCGAAGCCAGATATGCCAGCTCAAGGGCAGAGTGCCACATTTACAGAGTAATGCTGGCCCCTCCTGGACAGCCCCGGCACTGCCTCCTTTGCAGCTGTTTAGGTGCAGTGGCAGTTGCCCATGGCTGGGGACCTCTGTCCCACTGTTCCCATGGGCTTGTGAATGCCGAACACCTATCCCCATCTGGGGTGTATCCCCCCACGTGTCATATACCAATCCTGTATGCTGTCTTTTCTGTGATCCTACCTATCCTCCATGGCCATACCTACACACCTTCCCCTACATCCGACCCTCACCTATAGAAACATAAGGCCAATCAGCTCCTAGGACATCTGCCCTATACATAGCTGTCCATTACACACACACATGCCCACTGGACACATGAAACCCTTGTAATATGCATCACAACATACTCCTGTTATCCTCAACCCTGTCCCTCAGGTGCACGATCCTGGTATGCACATCACTCCTACATGGTCCAGGTACATGTGATGAGGATGACCTCATTGTACACATAACACTACCAGTCCCTCTATGGTTACCCTATTTACCTTTATCATGATGATAATGTTGCACACAGCACCTTGCAAGAGTACTATTTACACATAATGATTGGACAGGTACTGTTGTGTTAATATACATTACATGCACAGAGTGATGTATACGGCCTATGTACAACTATTTGTGTGTATGAATGACATGTGTCTGTCTGAGGGAGTCTTGAGATCACATAGAGCAACACCACTACATAATCCAGGCATCGCTGGTGTTTCCCATTTCATTCGTTTGTAATGCTTTGTTACCACATGGTATGTTCCTGATATATCTCTATATATGTATGTACCTATATGCTGGACATAAACACTCACATATACATCCACATGATGGGATACATTCCTATACTGTTGAATGACTGCGCTGTATGATATGTTCGTGGTACTGTCCGTTGTCTGTATATCTGCCATGGCGTATTGGTAATTAACATTAGCTGTGTGTGCAGGGTCCTGGTTCCGACCCTTGCAAAGGATGTTTATTTGGTTGCAAGGCAGAACAAGCCCATTGGATACAGAGGGAGTAAGGCACATTAAAGCCGTTGAGAGCAGGTGTGCATGGGTTTGCACAGTGTTAAGCACTGCTGACCTCTGGTTACAGCTTTTTACACTCGGTTAGCCTCTACATTGCTTTACCAGTGCAATACTCGCATACTGGTAGCCAAACACGCTTACACCCGCTCACTTGCAAATGCACCAACATTGGTGCTTGCATCTGTCACTCACACCCCTGGGTGGAAGCGAGGACCACAATATTACCTTGTGATGCCTATTACATCGGACTATATGACTACAGTATCGGGAATGGCTGCTCATTAGGCGACCGCATGGCGTTCAACTGTATGGAATCAGCGGCCTGTCCAGTGAATTAATCATATTATTTGTGTGTTCCTCATACAATCTGCTCCCACCTTGTGATGCCTATTACATCGGACTACATGACTACAGTATCAGGAATGTCTGACCATTAGGCAACGGCATGGTGTTCGACTGTACGGAATCAGCGGCCTGTCCAGTGAATTAATCATATTATTTGTGTGTTCCTCATACAATCTGCTCCCATATGGCTGATATATGGGAACCGAGGCTCTTCAATACAGACAAGTAATTGGGTTTTGGGAACCACATCCGTCAGCCGAGTCATGCTACCGCATACCTATTATAGGTTTGCCACCTTTTCAATTGGCCAAGGTGAGACTTTAGGGTTAACACCCGTCCCACTTTGCGAGAGACAGTCCCTCTTTAGGCAGTTGTGTCCTGCAAAAATAATCAAGACATAGCAAATGTCCTGATTACAGGACAATATTATATTCTACGTTTCTTTAATAGTTGCATAAAGCAGTTATTTTATATATGAAACTTCTATATGTTATGTGAAGTAACATAAGCAATTCAAATGTTACTAGAATAAGCTTTTATTTGTGCAAATAAGTATAATTCTGTACTATGCATGACTGTAGGTATGTTCTGTCCTGGAAAGTCTGACATTTCTTCAGAACATGTCCCACTTTGGCCATTTGGAAAGGTGGCAACCCTATAGGACCTGTATGCAGAGACGTCAGATTTTGCAGGGCAACACATACCCACAGCCAGTAGAAAGGAGAGCACTTCACTGTTTTGCCTAAATAAAAGGTTATTCTTGTAGCATTATAGTTGCTTATACTGTTTCTTATAACATTTAGATGTTTCAGATACAAAATAATTATTTTATTCAAGTACTACAAACAATATAGGAAATCTTTGCCCTAAATCACAGGACATTTGCCATAA